>NC_056725.1:1339600723-1339718223 GCF_019279795.1 Protopterus annectens
CTCCAGGTGATATAATTTAACTTTTTGATACAGCTTTTTCTGGCTTTTCCTGGTTAGGGGTCACCACAGTGCAACAACAGTCTGCAGAACAGTTGGCAGTGAAGGTTTTTTTACAGTGTCAAGTTGCCAGCTTGGTGCCCAACCTTTCACAGAAGCCACTTAAAATGATGCAGAATGTCTGTCCTATGACTGGAGCAGCATTTCTTAAATATTAGGTGAGGAGAGGCAACAAAAGCACATATCACCATTTAAGTTTGGAAACAAAGACAACATAGCAAATGCTGGGTCATTTAATTTTATCACTCTCCTTTTAATGTCACCATAACTGAGCAAGACTGTGAGGTAAAGATTTAGACTTGAGCCTATTCATTACCACCCTGCTAGGTATCCTCAGTACAGAGAAGAAAGCCACCCCCAGGGACCGCATCATTCAGGCAGCCATAACTGACTTGTGCCTCAGCCTGTATTCTTTTCACCTCAAACTTGCTATGGAGAAGGGCGAGAGGGGTCAATCTGTAGTTCAAGACAGTCTGGTGTACTCCCCCTACACCAGGACCCTATGATGGCTGCACCCAGTGTTCGCAGAAATGCAACTGCATCACTGGCTTTCAACAATTAGCAGCATACATTATGCTGGAGAAGCTATAACGGTGCTTCTGTCGTCCTAACCCTACCACCTGGTAGCTGATGTGAGGGCTGATCAGACTGTTTTCCAACTGGTTGAGGTTTCAATGGTTTGTTTAAGTTCTGATGCAACAAAGTCTCTCATTTGCATGCATCCAAACCAGCCCAATGCAGTGAAATAACAGATAATACAATTTAACGGAATGGGAGTGCAGTATGACACAAGACCAGTGACTGAGTCCATTTAGCTGCTGACAGTACATCAGATTATAAAAGAGATCACATATCTTTAACTTTAAAAATTGCGCTTAACAATAATTTTCTTCTGATAATTTAAAGTAAAATAGTCTTTCCACCTGTGTGAGAAAGGCATTTTTGTACAAGACAGAGTGAACAAAAAAAAAAAAGACAAGGTATTGTTGGCATGTGTAATAGATATAACTTTAAAATATTCGGTACATCTATCATTCTATTTTGGGTTGTTTGACTTTTCAGAGGTTTATATAGTAAAGATAATTCCTAGTGTGAATGCACAGCTACAACATGGATGAATATAGGTTCAGTCTGATATTTTGCTTAAAAGAGTTCAAATATTTGTTTCCTGGATCGGTCAGTTTGCCAAATGTTTATTATAATCACATAGCTTCAGTGATGTTACCAGTAATATATGCTTCAAGAAATATTCTAGTAACTTTGTAGGCTAAAATTAAGAAATATTTAAATCACACTGAAAAAATGGATGCATTTAAGAAACAGTCTACCAAATGTGTCAATAGCATGGTTATTTTTATTAAACCAGACAAAATTTGAATTTGCATAGATCCACAAGGCAATAACATCTTCATTAAAAGATAATATTACTTGCTTTGTACAATCAAAACAATGGTGTCTGCTATGTCAGAAGGCTAAATTTTTTTTCTGTGCTTGATCATAGGATTATAGGATCTTACTAGGCTAATTCCCCTAGGACCCCTAGCCAAGTTAACTCTTGCTCCCAAGAGTGTCTTTTACAAGTAGACATTGAATCAGCACAAGAATTTTGTTAAATATGGTCTGAAAAGAAAAGTGCCAAGTAGCACATTTTTAATTTACCTTTGTAAAGGTATAGATTCCTGGGTCTTCCATTTGGAATTTCTTCGGTGCTTGAATTGTTTCAGAGAACTGTTGCATAAATCATTGAGGAGCCTAATAGTAACTGATGACATACTATTATGGTATCAGAGAGTATGAAACTTTATTGAAAAGGCTGGAGCAGAAAAACCTCAAAATGAACAACAAATAAGTAAGCAGGAAAACTAAGCTGGATATGTGGGTCATGTCTTAGCATCTTAACATATGATGGCATGAAACAGACATTGAGACAGTAAGATCATAACGTTGATGTCTATGTCTGAAGCTAAACAAATTTTCATGAGATTTCTTGGAATAATGCAATATCTTTTGAAGTTTATTCAAAACCTGTTGCTTCTAAGTTTGTCATTAAGGGGCTTATTGAAACGTGATATTAGAGTAGAGAGTAAAGCAAGAGCTTTGAAGCTCTTAAATAGCTATCAACTAAAATACCTCACTGAAGTATTTTGATGTGAATAAGTCAATTATTTTACAAGTAGATTCCAGTCAGAATTGTGGGTGGTGTAGCTGATTCTGTAAGAAGGTAAACCAGTTTTCTGTAGGTTCAAGCATGCTGTATACAGAATGTTGGAGAAGTTATAGACAGATAGAGAAAGAGCTTTAAACTGTAGTTTATGGATTTATAAAGTTCCATGAATAAGTTTACAGGAATAGACCATAAACCTGTCTAGAGTATATTTAAGACCTCCTTGTACAAGGCACTGTCAGGAATACAAAGCATTCAAAGCATTTAATTGAAAATGCAGAAATATGATATAGTCATAAAGTATAAACAGGAATGAAACTGCATATCGCCGAAATACTGAGGCATTTGCATCTTTTGGAGCAACACAACAGTTTGCATGGAAAGGAAATGGAAGGGAATCTGATAATTTCACAGCTACCTAAAACAGAAAAATAGTTTTAAAGAGTTTCATCAGTATACTTACCCGGGAAAAGCTGAAAGAAAAAACAACAACAACTTAGAATAATAAAGATATCAATTATTTCAAGAAATGGCAATGAAACATTGGCCAGAACAGAAATATGCTGCTAGGGGTGGGAAGTTGGCATAATAGTTAAAAAAGTATTTACCTTATAAACACAAGGTGCAGGGTTTGATTCTGACATGGGGCAATTGGCTATGCTTATAATAGCCCACATGGGCAGTTAGCCTAGTACTAATCTATGAACCTAAGAGAAAGAAGTATAACTTTATCCTTTTTTTTTTCTTTTAAAGAAGAAATTAACCTTATACTAGGTCAGATATTTCAAACAAATAAAATAATAGTGTCTAATCAGCTAAGGAGGAAAATATTGGAAGGACTGTCTGAATATCCCAAAAAGACTGTGTCTGAGATACCATCATCCAAGACATGGTCAGAGAAGTGGCCAGAGAGGTATTTGAAAAGGTGATGTCAGAGACAGTTACATAAATAGCAGTGGAAGTGCTGCAAAGTGCCCACCTGAGTCCAGCCCATCCAGATAAATTGTCTAAAGAAGACATATATATTAGCCTTTCCAAACACATCATCATCAGAAATATTCTGTCATATTCTCATATTATGAAAGATTGTTAAAAAAAGCAGTAAGGTTTTCAGTTAACTCAGGTGGGATCCTGTGACTCAGAAAAACCTACTGTGAGGACATTTTCTCCATTTAAATTGATGCATAGTTCTTATCTTACTTGATTTTGCAAAGGATTCATGATTTTGTCTCATATTTTTGCCCCATAGCTCACAAAATGCTTGATTTTCTGGTAAATCACTGATGTTTACAAAGAGGTCAGCAACTTTTTTAAAGTGATTTAGAGTAGTATTTAAAAATTGCCCCTCGTTTTGGATTTTGAAATTTTGTTCCTTAATATTATTTTTTGACTTCATCCCCGATTCTTGAGCAAAGACATTGATGAACTGATGTGCCCACCCAACTCTATTAACTATGTTAGAGGTTATATTCCCTTAATCATGTTGTGAATTTCTTGACTCTGGTAATCCCACTGGTGCCTGATTGTGCCAATCCCGTTGGGGCCTCCCTAGTCTGTTTATTTTCACTATATATATAATTACGCTAATCTTTCTATATTCTTCTGACTTCTTTTTTTACACTTTTGAATTCATTCTGATAGTACCCCATGACTAGTTAAACTGACTGGACTTTTTGTTTAGTTCAGCCTGCTCTGCAAGTCCTGTTAGGAATATTTGGCTTCTACCCTCTTTCTTTGGCTCCCCATACTAGTTCTGTTGGAGTTCCCTTAATATTTAGTTTTCTTTTGAAGCCACCTGTGTCAGTTCATCCTCTTAAGGACCTTGATTTAATCCTGCTGAAGTCACTCCACTTCCTTTAAGCCTGTAGATGGCCTTAGATTTTGTTAAGGGTGACAATACCTCTGAACCTGTTCATTTTGTGTGTGTGTTGAGGGGGGTCTCAAACTCTTTTAATCTTGCTGTGCCCATCCAGGGTGATTGCATTAGTTCTTCTGTGATTCTATTATCCACATGGCTATGCTAATTCTGCTTAGAGGCCCATGACTTTTTTCTGACTAATGTTGGGGACTTCAAGGTTGTAAACTTGACCCTGCTACTCAGTCCTGTATTTAGTCAGGGAACTCCCTAGTGTGAAACAATGTTTGGCCAATTCTTTGAATCAGAAACATCTACATAATGCATTTAGTCAATTGATTACTTGTAGCTAACATATTAAGTTCTTTATTTTCTCTGAAAGAATAAGTAAGGTGGTAGAATGTTGCAGTAGTTACTAGCCGAGTTTTCAGCTCAGTTTCCAGCTGAGATGCCTTTTGTGCAGCTGGCATATCCTTCCTGTGTCCATGTGTTCTTTTGGGGGGAATCCAGTTTTCTCCAGCATGACAAAGACATGCTGGTAGGTGAATTGATGATGCTGAAATTGCTCTATGGTGTGCGTCTATTTGTGTGTGTGTGTGTGGGGGGGGGGGGGTGAAGTGTAAGTTTTATTGTGGGTGTACTTTGACAGATAACTGTCTTTTTCAGGATCACTTATGGCCTTATACTCCTTGCTTGTCTTGATAGGCCCCAACTTCCAGTGACTCTGGATTGGATAAAAAGGGCACTGCAAATTAATGTACATATGTGTGCATGTATAATTTGGCTGATGCATTGTATTGCACTGGAACAGGATGTACTTAAATATGATGAATGTCATATGACTGTGCCCCCCCACACCCCCTACTTTTATATTCTCACTCTGAGATCACACTACAGTGGGGAAAAGGGAATATTCCCTTATCCTCACTGTGCCATGATCTCAGCAACAGACATTTCCTCGTGTTTTTTTTTTTAGTACACTTTCGAGAAAGTGCTTTTTCAGTGAAAAGCACGTTAAGCTAAACTGTGCTCGGCTGTTTCTGATTCGTGGAAATGTGTTGTTGACCATTAGTCCTAGACCCCAATAAACATGCACCCATAGATTAATTTCTTGTTGTTATGTGAAACCTTATGTCTGTTTAACAAAAATATTCTGACAATATAAGTCTATGCTATATGGTCTCCAAAATATGGCAATTTGAGTAGTTTAGCAAAAATATAATTTGGGGTTTGTCTGCATTATAGTATATAAAAATACTTATTAAAAGACTATTCATTGCAGAATGTTAGCACTGTAAAGAATGCTTCTTACTGATAACACTGTTATTTGTATAGTTGTGATAACTTTTGTTGTTCGCAAAATATTTACATTTGTTTTATTGTGTTTTTTAAGTTTATTTTTCAGAAAATGTTCTGGAATGCAAGATGTGTGTATGCTAGATGTGTAACATTCCATACCACATTAGGTGTTAACTGTTAATGAGTTAACTAGACAGGACTGCCCATATATACACATTTGTTAACTAGGTAAGCCCATTGCCAAGTGACCCTTTGCAAGGGTGACCAGGGAGCATGGTCTGTTTACCTGACTTACTCAGCGTCACACAGTAGACAAATAGAGGTGGAAGGAATCAAACCCTACAATTAGTAGCTCATTAACAGCTCAGAGCTTTAATCTCCTGTGCTGTCACCCTGTCATATCTCTGTGGATAACTGCATCATGCATGCCTCCTTTGGTTACACTGATAACACTTGACCTCAAGATCTGGGTCTGTACTAGAATTGATGGCATCCCCCTTTGCTAGGTGAACCTGTTGTCAGGCAGCCCCAAAATGTCCCTCATATCCTTGTGTAGTGCAAGATATTCCCTTTCTGTGCAGGTCTGACCTGCTAACAAAACAGAGACCTCCTTCCTCACAACTCTTCAGCAGTGTTGCAGTCCCAGTCTGCCAACCATATTCTCATATCTCATAGACAATGCTGAGTGCTTGCATCCCCAAGCAAAATGCCTGCTAGCACTTCAAATGTAGTTACTAGACATTCATTCACTTATCCACCTATGAAACTGAGTGCTTATTTCTGCAATGTATTCACCCACACTATCCTCTGCCTTTATTTATTTATTTATTTATTTAATGTATTTATTTGTTTATTTACAATTTGATTACTAGGTGGGTGAGCTGGCCCAGAGACACTTTCCAGTCACAACTAGGGTACAAAAGGTATAAAATAAATCAGAGTAATGCTACATAAACAGTAATGGCACAACTAAACGTCTTAACCATATGACTATATAGCAGAGTCAACACAATACTGTAAATATTTACAGATGATACATACAGTATATAGAAGATATACATGCAGGAGAGACTTTAAACATTCATATGGAATACACAGATATTGCTTTCATTTTATTGCGGAACAGATGAAAAGTATGATAATGCAGTAAATGAGTGAGATTGTACTTGGTTTAGCTAGTATAACTGAAACAATTGCACTTGGCATCTTTGAATAGGTGTTCTTTAAGCGTTTTCTTGAAGGACTCTAGGACTTCATTGTTTTTAACTTTAGGTGGCAGGTTGTTTTGGAGGGCTGAGATTAATCTAGAGAATTCCAGTGCCAAGTTTAAAGTGTGATCTAGCCAAATTGAGACTGTACTCTTGGCTGCCCCTCAAGTAGACGTTTTGTTCTCTGAGTGATAGTTTTGTCAAGGGTGGGAAGTAGCC
This sequence comes from Protopterus annectens, assembly GCF_019279795.1. Classification (NCBI taxonomy): domain Eukaryota; kingdom Metazoa; phylum Chordata; order Ceratodontiformes; family Protopteridae; genus Protopterus; species Protopterus annectens. Next base: position 1,339,607,526 of record NC_056725.1, read on the forward strand.
CATATGCATTATTTTAAATAAAATGTTGCCTAGGAGTAGTGTGGTGCCACTTGTGGTAGGGAGCCAGTGTAATTCATGAAGTATATCACAGTAATGAGTATTTTGGTCTGCCAGCAGTGCAAATTTGCATTTTTTTTGTTTCAGTGGTTTGTAGCTTTTGGATGTTTTGGGCAGACTGAGGTGTGATCAGGGGTAGGGCATATTCAACCGTAGGAAGCAGTAGATTTTAAATATGGCCTTCCATGCAGAAGAAGAAGAGAGATGAAAGATTGGATAACATAGTTTTAGTTGGGAGAGTGCCTTGGAGGTGATATTATCTGTATGAGTTGTAAAACTGAGAAGGGGTCAAAAGTTAATCCAAGGTGTTTTTTAAAGTGATTTAGAGTAGTATTTAAAATTGCCCTCGTTTTGCATTTTGAAATTTTGTTCCTTAATATTATTTTTTGACTTCATCCCCGATTCTTGAGCAAAGACATTGATGAACTGATGTGCCCACCCAACTCTATTAACTATGTTAGAGGTTATATTCCCTTAATCATGTTGTGAATTTCTTGACTCTGGTAATCCCACTGGTGCCTGATTGTGCCAATCCCGTTATGGCCTCCCTAGTCTGTTTATTTTTACTATATACATAATTACGCTAATCTTTCTATATTCTTCTGACTTCTTTTTTTACACTTTTGAATTCATTCTGATAGTACCCCATGACTAGTTAAACTGACTGGACTTTTTGTTTAGTTCAGCCTGCTCTGCAAGTCCTGTTAGGAATATTTGGCTTCTACCCTCTTTCTTGGGCTCCCCATACTAGTTCTGTTGGAGTTCCCTTAATATTTAGTTTTCTTTTGAAGCCACCTGTGTCAGTTCATCCTCTTAAGGACCTTGCTTTAATCCTGCTGAAGTCTCTCCACTTCCTTTAAGCCTGTAGATGGCCTTAGATTTTGTTAAGGGTGACAATACCTCTGAACCTGTTCATTTTGTGTGTGTGTGGAGGGGGGTCTCAAACTCTTTTAATCTTGCTGTGCCCATCCAGGGTGATTGCATTATTTCTTCTGTGATTCTATTATCCACATGGCTATGCTAATTCTGCTTAGAGGCCCATGACTTTTTTCTGACTAATGTTGGGGACTTCAAGGTTGTAAACTTGACCCTGCTACTCAGTCCTGTATTTAGTCAGGGAACTCCCTAGTGTGAAACAATGTTTGGCCAATTCTTTAAATCAGAAACATCTACATAATGCATTTAGTCAATTGATTACTTGTAGCTAACATATTAAGTTCTTTATTTTCTCTGAAAGAATAAGTAAGGTGGTAGAATGTTGCAGTAGTTACTAGCCGAGTTTTCAGCTCAGTTTCCAGCTGAGATGCCTTTTGTGCAGCTGGCATATCCTTCCTGCGTCCATGTGTTCTTTTGGGGGGAATCCAGTTTTCTCCAGCATGACAAAGACATGCTGGTAGGTGAATTGATGATGCTGAAATTACTCCATGGTGTGCGTCTATTTGTATGTGTGTGTGTGTGTGTGGGGGGGTGAAGTGTAAGTTTTATTGTGGGTGTACTTTGACAGATAACTGTCTTTTTCAGGATCACTTATGGCCTTATACTCCTTGCTTGTCTTGATAGGCCCCAACTTCCAGTGACTCTGGATTGGATAAAAAGGGCACTGCAAATTAATGTACATATGTGTGCATGTATAATTTGGCTGATGCATTGTATTGCACTGGAACAGGATGTACTTAAATATGATGAATGTCATATGACTGTGCCCCCCCCACCCCCTACTTTTATATTCTCACTCTGAGATCACACTACACTGGGGAAAAGGGAATATTCCCTTATCCTCACTCTGCCATGATCTCAGCAACAGACATTTCCTCGTGTTTTTTTTTTAGTACACTTTCGAGAAAGTGCTTTTTTTTCAGTGAAAAAGCACGTTAAGCTAAACTGTGCTCGGCTGTTTCTGATTCGTGGAAATGTGTTGTTGACCATTAGTCCTAGACCCCAATAAACATGCACCCATAGATTAATTTCTTGTTGTTATGTGAAACCTTATGTCTGTTTAACAAAAATATTCTGACAATATAAGTCTATGCTATATGGTCTCCAAAATATGGCAATTTGAGTAGTTTAGCAAAAATATAATTTGGGGTTTGTCTGCATTATAGTATATAAAAATACTTATTAAAAGACTATTCATTGCTGACTGTTAGCACTGTAAAGAATGCTTCTTACTGATAACACTGTTATTTGTATAGTTGTGATAACTTTTGTTGTTCACAAAATATTTACATTTGTTTAATTGTGTTTTTTAAGTTTATTTTTCAGAAAATGTTCTGGAATGCAAGATGTGTGTATGCTAGAGGTGTAACATTCCATACCACATTAGGTGTTAACTGTTAATGAGTTAACTAGACAGGACTGCCCATATATACACATTTGTTAACTAGGTAAGCCCGTTGCCAAGTGACCCTTTGCAAGGGTGACCAGGGAGCATGGTTTGTTTACCTGACTTACTCAGCGTCGCACAGTAGACAAATAGAGGTGGAAGGAATCAAACCCTACAATTAGTAGCTCATTAACAGCTCAGAGCTTTAATCTCCTGTGCTGTCACCCTGTCATATCTCTGTGGATAACTGCATCATGCATGCCTCCTTTGGTTACACTGATAACACTTGACCTCAAGATCTGGGTCTGTACTAGAATTGATGGCATCCCCCTTTGCTAGGTGAACCTGTTGTCAGGCAGCCCCAAAATGTCCCCTCATATCCTTGTGTAGTGCAAGATATCCCCTTTCTGTGCAGGTCTGACCTGCTAACAAAACAGAGACCTCCTTCCTCACAACTTTTCAGCAGTGTTGCAGTCCCAGTCTGCCAACCATATTCTCATATCTCATAGACAATGCTGAGTGCTTGCATCCCCAAGCAAAATGCCTGCTAGCACTTCAAATGTAGTTACTAGACATTCATTCACTTATCCACCTATGAAACTGAGTGCTTATTTCTGCAATGTATTCACCCACACTATCCTCTGCCTTTATTTATTTATTTATTTATTTAATGTATTTATTTGTTTATTTACAATTTGATTACTAGGTGGGTGAGCTGGCCCAGAGACACTTTCCAGTCACAACTAGGGTACAAAAGGTATAAAATAAATCAGAGTAATGCTACATAAACAGTAATGGCACAACTAAACGTCTTAACCATATGACTATATAGCAGAGTCAACACAATACTGTAAATATTTACAGATGATACATACAGTATATAGAAGATATACATGCAGGAGAGACTTTAAACATTCATATGGAATACACAGATATTGCTTTCATTTTATTATGAACAGATGAAAAGTATGACAATGCAGTAAATGAGTGAGATTGTACTTGGTTTAGCTAGTATAACTGAAACAATTGCACTTGGCATCTTTGAATAGGTGTTCTTTAAGCGTTTTCTTGAAGGACTCTAGGACTTCATTGTTTTAACTTTAGGTGGCAGGTTGTTTTGGAGGGCTGAGATTAATCTAGAGAATTCCAGTGCCAAGTTTAAAGTGTGATCTAGCCAAATTGAGACTGTACTCTTGGCTGCCTCTCAAGTAGACGTTTTGTTCTCTGAGTGATAGTTTTGTCAAGGGTGGGAAGTAGCCCATATGCATTATTTTAAATAAAATGTTGCCTAGGAGTAGTGTGGTGCCACTTGTGGTAGGGAGCCAGTGTAATTCATGAAGTATATCACAGTAATGAGTATTTTGGTCTGCCAGCAGTGCAAATTTGCATTTTTTTTGTTTCAGTGGTTTGTAGCTTTTGGATGTTTTGGGCAGACTGAGGTGTGATCAGGGGTAGGACATATTCAACCGTAGGAAGCAGTAGATGTTTAAATATGGCCTTCCATGCAGAAGAAGAAGAGAGATGAAAGATTGGATAACATAGTTTTAGTTGGGAGAGTGCCTTGGAGGTGATATTATCTGTATGAGTTGTAAAACTGAGAAGGGGTCAAAAGTTAATCCAAGGTGTTTTTTAAAGTGATTTAGAGTAGTATTTAAAATTGCCCCTCGTTTTGCATTTTGAAATTTTGTTCCTTAATATTATTTTTGACTTCATCCCGATTCTTGAGCAAAGACATTGATGAACTGATGTGCCCACCCAACTCTATTAACTATGTTAGAGGTTATATTCCCTTAATCATGTTGTGAATTTCTTGACTCTGGTAATCCCACTGGTGCCTGATTGTGCCAATCCCGTTGGGGCCTCCCTAGTCTGTTTATTTTTACTATATACATAATTACGCTAATCTTTCTATATTCTTCTGACTTCTTTTTTTACACTTTTGAATTCATTCTGATAGTACCCCATGACTAGTTAAACTGACTGGACTTTTTGTTTAGTTCAGCCTGCTCTGCAAGTCCTGTTAGGAATATTTGGCTTCTACCCTCTTTCTTGGGCTCCCCATACTAGTTCTGTTGGAGTTCCCTTAATATTTAGTTTTCTTTTGAAGCCACCTGTGTCAGTTCATCCTCTTAAGGACCTTGCTTTAATCCTGCTGAAGTCTCTCCACTTCCTTTAAGCCTGTAGATGGCCTTAGATTTTGTTAAGGGTGACAATACCTCTGAACCTGTTCATTTTGTGTGTGTGTGGAGGGGTCTCAAACTCTTTTAATCTTGCTGTGCCCATCCAGGGTGATTGCATTAGTTCTTCTGTGATTCTATTATCCACATGGCTATGCTAATTCTGCTTAGAGGCCCATGACTTTTTTCTGACTAATGTTGGGGACTTCAAGGTTGTAAACTTGACCCTGCTACTCAGTCCTGTATTTAGTCAGGGAACTCCCTAGTGTGAAACAATGTTTGGCCAATTCTTTGAATCAGAAACATCTACATAATGCATTTAGTCAATTGATTACTTGTAGCTAACATATTAAGTTCTTTATTTTCTCTGAAAGAATAAGTAAGGTGGTAGAATGTTGCAGTAGTTACTAGCCGAGTTTTCAGCTCAGTTTCCAGCTGAGATGCCTTTTGTGCAGCTGGCATATCCTTCCTGTGTCCATGTGTTCTTTTGGGGGGAATCCAGTTTTCTCCAGCATGACAAAGACATGCTGGTAGGTGAATTGATGATGCTGAAATTGCTCTATGGTGTGCGTCTATTTGTGTGTGTGTGTGTGGGGGGGTGAAGTGTAAGTTTTATTGTGGGTGTACTTTGACAGATAACTGTCTTTTTCAGGATCACTTATGGCCTTATACTCCTTGCTTGTCTTGATAGGCCCCAACTTCCAGTGACTCTGGATTGGATAAAAAGGGCACTGCAAATTAATGTACATATGTGTGCATGTATAATTTGGCTGATGCATTGTATTGCACTGGAACAGGATGTACTTAAATATGATGAATGTCATATGACTGTGCCCCCCACACCCCCCTACTTTTATATTCTCACTCTGAGATCACACTACAGTGGGGAAAAGGGAATATTCCCTTATCCTCACTGTGCCATGATCTCAGCAACAGACATTTCCTCGTGTTTTTTTTTTAGTACACTTTCGAGAAAGTGCTTTTTTTTCAGTGAAAAAAGCACGTTCGCTAAACTGTGCTCGGCTGTTTCTGATTCGTGGAAATGTGTTGTTGACCATTAGTCCTAGACCCCAATAAACATGCACCCATAGATTAATTTCTTGTTGTTATGTGAAACCTTATGTCTGTTTAACAAAAATATTCTGACAATATAAGTCTATGCTATATGGTCTCCAAAATATGGCAATTTGAGTAGTTTAGCAAAAATATAATTTGGGGTTTGTCTGCATTATAGTATATAAAAATACTTATTAAAAGACTATTCATTGCAGAATGTTAGCACTGTAAAGAATGCTTCTTACTGATAACACTGTTATTTGTATAGTTGTGATAACTTTTGTTGTTCACAAAATATTTACATTTGTTTTATTGTGTTTTTGAAGTTTATTTTTCAGAAAATGTTCTGGAATGCAAGATGTGTGTATGCTAGATGTGTAACATTCCATACCACATTAGGTGTTAACTGTTAATGAGTTAACTAGACAGGACTGCCCATATATACACATTTGTTAACTAGGTAAGCCCATTGCCAAGTGACCCTTTGCAAGGGTGACCAGGGAGCATGGTCTGTTTACCTGACTTACTCAGCGTCACACAGTAGACAAATAGAGGTGGAAGGAATCAAACCCTACAATTAGTAGCTCATTAACAGCTCAGAGCTTTAATCTCCTGTGCTGTCACCCTGTCATATCTCTGTGGATAACTGCATCATGCATGCCTCCTTTGGTTACACTGATAACACTTGACCTCAAGATCTGGGTCTGTACTAGAATTGATGGCATCCCCTTTGCTAGGTGAACCTGTTGTCAGGCAGCCCCAAAATGTCCCCTCATATCCTTGTGTAGTGCAAGATATCCCTTTCTGTGCAGGTCTGACCTGCTAACAAAACAGAGACCTCCTTCCTCACAACTTTTCAGCAGTGTTGCAGTCCCAGTCTGCCAACCATATTCTCATATCTCATAGACAATGCTGAGTGCTTGCATCCCCAAGCAAAATGCCTGCTAGCACTTCAAATGTAGTTACTAGACATTCATTCACTTATCCACCTATGAAACTGAGTGCTTATTTCTGCAACGTATTCACCCACACTATCCTCTGCCTTTATTTATTTATTTATTTAATGTATTTATTTGTTTATTTACAATTTGATTACTAGGTGGGTGAGCTGGCCCAGAGACACTTTCTAGTCACAACTAGGGTACAAAAGGTATAAAATAAATCAGAGTAATGCTACATAAACAGTAATGGCACAACTAAACGTCTTAACCATATGACTATATAGCAGAGTCAACACAATACTGTAAATATTTACAGATGATACATACAGTATATAGAAGATATACATGCAGGAGAGACTTTAAACATTCATATGGAATACACAGATATTGCTTTAATTTTATTGCGGAACAGATGAAAAGTATGATAATGCAGTAAATGAGTGAGATTGTACTTGGTTTAGCTAGTATAACTGAAACAATTGCACTTGGCATCTTTGAATAGGTGTTCTTTAAGCGTTTTCTTGAAGGACTCTAGGACTTCATTGTTTTTAACTTTAGGTGGCAGGTTGTTTTGGAGGGCTGAGATTAATCTAGAGAATTCCAGTGCCAAGTTTAAAGTGTGATCTAGCCAAATTGAGACTGTACTCTTGGCTGCCTATCAAGTAGACGTTTTGTTCTCTGAGTGATAGTTTTGTCAAGGGTGGGAAGTAGCCCATACGCATTATTTTAAATAAAATGTTGCCTAGGAGTAGTGTGGTGCCACTTGTGGTAGGGAGCCAGGGTAATTCATGAAGTATATCACAGTAATGAGTATTTTGGTCTGCCAGCAGTGCAAATTTGCATTTTTTTGTTTCAGTGGTTTGTAGCTTTTGGATGTTTTGGGCAGACTGAGGTGTGATCAGGGGTAGGGCATATTCAACCGTAGGAAGCAGTAGATTTTTAAATATGGCCTTCCATGCAGAAGAAGAAGAGAGATGAAAGATTGGATAACATAGTTTTAGTTGGGAGAGTGCCTTGGAGGTGATATTATCTGTATGAGTTGTAAAACTGAAAAGGGGGTCAAAAGTTAATCCAAGGTGTTTTTTTAAAGTGATTTAGAGTAGTATTTAAAAATTGCCCCTCGTTTTGGATTTTGAAATTTTGTTCCTTAATATTATTTTTTGACTTCATCCCCGATTCTTGAGCAAAGACATTGATGAACTGATGTGCCCACCCAACTCTATTAACTATGTTAGAGGTTATATTCCCTTAATCATGTTGTGAATTTCTTGACTCTGGTAATCCCACTGGTGCCTGATTGTGCCAATCCCGTTGGGGCCTCCCTAGTCTGTTTATTTTTACTATATACATAATTACGCTAATCTTTCTATATTCTTCTGACTTCTTTTTTTACACTTTTGAATTCATTCTGATAGTACCCCATGACTAGTTAAACTGACTGGACTTTTTGTTTAGTTCAGCCTGCTCTGCATGTCCTGTTAGGAATATTTGGCTTCTACCCTCTTTCTTGGGCTCCCCATACTAGTTCTGTTGGAGTTCCCTTAATATTTAGTTTTCTTTTGAAGCCACCTGTGTCAGTTCATCCTCTTAAGGACCTTGCTTTAATCCTGCTGAAGTCTCTCCACTTCCTTTAAGCCTGTAGATGGCCTTAGATTTTGTTAAGGGTGACAATACCTCTGAACCTGTTCATTTTGTGTGTGTGTGGAGGGGGGTCTCAAACTCTTTTAATCTTGCTGTGCCCATCCAGGGTGATTGCATTAGTTCTTCTGTGATTCTATTATCCACATGGCTATGCTAATTCTGCTTAGAGGCCCATGACTTTTTTCTGACTAATGTTGGGGACTTCAAGGTTGTAAACTTGACCCTGCTACTCAGTCCTGAATTTAGTCAGGGAACTCCCTAGTGTGAAACAATGTTTGGCCAATTCTTTGAATCAGAAACATCTACATAATGCATTTAGTCAATTGATTACTTGTAGCTAACATATTAAGTTCTTTATTTTCTCTGAAAGAATAAGTAAGGTGGTAGAATGTTGCAGTAGTTACTAGCCGAGTTTTCAGCTCAGTTTCCAGCTGAGATGCCTTTTGTGCAGCTGGCATATCCTTCCTGTGTCCATGTGTTCTTTTGGGGGGAATCCAGTTTTCTCCAGCATGACAAAGACATGCTGGTAGGTGAATTGATGATGCTGAAATTACTCCATGGTGTGCGTCTATTTGTGTGTGTGTGGGGGGGGGGGGGTGAAGTGTAAGTTTTATTGTGGGTGTACTTTGACAGATAACTGTCTTTTTCAGGATCACTTATGGCCTTATACTCCTTGCTTGTCTTGATAGGCCCCAACTTCCAGTGACTCTGGATTGGATAAAAAGGGCACTGCAAATTAATGTACATATGTGTGCATGTATAATTTGGCTGATGCATTGTATTGCACTGGAACAGGATGTACTTAAATATGATGAATGTCATATGACTGTGCCCCCCCCCCCCCCCCACTTTTATATTCTCACTCTGAGATCACACTACAGTGGGGAAAAGGGAATATTCCCTTATCCTCACTGTGCCATGATCTCAGCAACAGACATTTCCTCGTGTTTTTTTTTTTAGTACACTTTCGAGAAAGTGCTTTTTTTTCAGTGAAAAAAGCACGTTCGCTAAACTGTGCTCGGCTGTTTCTGATTCGTGGAAATGTGTTGTTGACCATTAGTCCTAGACCCCAATAAACATGCACCCATAGATTAATTTCTTGTTGTTATGTGAAACCTTATGTCTGTTTAACAAAAATATTCTGACAATATAAGTCTATGCTATATGGTCTCCAAAATATGGCAATTTGAGTAGTTTAGCAAAAATATAATTTGGGGTTTGTCTGCATTATAGTATATAAAAATACTTATTAAAAGACTATTCATTGCTGACTGTTAGCACTGTAAAGAATGCTTCTTACTGATAACACTGTTATTTGTATAGTTGTGATAACTTTTGTTGTTCACAAAATATTTACATTTGTTTTATTGTGTTTTTAAGTTTATTTTTCAGAAAATGTTCTGGAATGCAAGATGTGTGTATGCTAGAGGTGTAACATTCCATACCACATTAGGTGTTAACTGTTAATGAGTTAACTAGACAGGACTGCCCATATATACACATTTGTTAACTAGGTAAGCCCATTGCCAAGTGACCCTTTGCAAGGGTGACCAGGAGCATGGTCTGTTTACCTGACTTACTCAGCGTCACACAGTAGACAAATAGAGGTGGAAGGAATCAAACCCTACAATTAGTAGCTCATTAACAGCTCAGAGCTTTAATCTCCTGTGCTGTCACCCTGTCATATCTCTGTGGATAACTGCATCATGCATGCCTCCTTTGGTTACACTGATAACACTTGACCTCAAGATCTGGGTCTGTACTAGAATTGATGGCATCCCCCTTTGCTAGGTGAACCTGTTGTCAGGCAGCCCCAAAATGTCCCCTCATATCCTTGTGTAGTGCAAGATATCCCCTTTCTGTGCAGGTCTGACCTGCTAACAAAACAGAGACCTCCTTCCTCACAACTTTTCAGCAGTGTTGCAGTCCCAGTCTGCCAACCATATTCTCATATCTCATAGACAATGCTGAGTGCTTGCATCCCCAAGCAAAATGCCTGCTAGCACTTCAAATGTAGTTACTAGACATTCATTCACTTATCCACCTATGAAACTGAGTGCTTATTTCTGCAATGTATTCACCCACACTATCCTCTGCCTTTATTTATTTATTTATTTAATGTATTTATTTGTTTATTTACAATTTGATTACTAGGTGGGTGAGCTGGCCCAGAGACACTTTCCAGTCACAACTAGGGTACAAAAGGTATAAAATAAATCAGAGTAATGCTACATAAACAGTAATGGCACAACTAAACGTCTTAACCATATGACTATATAGCAGAGTCAACACAATACTGTAAATATTTACAGATGATACATACAGTATATAGAAGATATACATGCAGGAGAGACTTTAAACATTCATATGGAATACACAGATATTGCTTTCATTTTATTGGAACAGATGAAAAGTATGATAATGCAGTAAATGAGTGAGATTGTACTTGGTTTAGCTAGTATAACTGAAACAATTGCACTTGGCATCTTTGAATAGGTGTTCTTTAAGCGTTTTCTTGAAGGACTCTAGGACTTCATTGTTTTTAACTTTAGGTGGCAGGTTGTTTTGGAGGGCTGAGATTAATCTAGAGAATTCCAGTGCCAAGTTTAAAGTGTGATCTAGCCAAATTGAGACTGTACTCTTGGCTGCCTCTCAAGTAGACGTTTTGTTCTCTGAGTGATAGTTTTGTCAAGGGTGGGAAGTAGCCCATATGCATTATTTTAAATAAAATGTTGCCTAGGAGTAGTGTGGTGCCACTTGTGGTAGGGAGCCAGTGTAATTCATGAAGTATATCACAGTAATGAGTATTTTGGTCTGCCAGCAGTGCAAATTTGCATTTTTTTTGTTTCAGTGGTTTGTAGCTTTTGGATGTTTTGGGCAGACTGAGGTGTGATCAGGGGTAGGGCATATTCAACCGTAGGAAGCAGTAGATTTTTAAATATGGCCTTCCATGCAGAAGAAGAAGAGAGATGAAAGATTGGATAACATAGTTTTAGTTGGGAGAGTGCCTTGGAGGTGATATTATCTGTATGAGTTGTAAAACTGAGAAGGGGGTCAAAAGTTAATCCAAGGTGTTTTTTTAAAGTGATTTAGAGTAGTATTTAAAAATTGCCCCTCGTTTTGCATTTTGAAATTTTGTTCCTTAATATTATTTTTTGACTTCATCCCCGATTCTTGAGCAAAGACATTGATGAACTGATGTGCCCACCCAACTCTATTAACTATGTTAGAGGTTATATTCCCTTAATCATGTTGTGAATTTCTTGACTCTGGTAATCCCACTGGTGCCTGATTGTGCCAATCCCGTTATGGCCTCCCTAGTCTGTTTATTTTTACTATATACATAATTACGCTAACCTTTCTATATTCTTCTGACTTCTTTTTTTACACTTTTGAATTCATTCTGATAGTACCCCATGACTAGTTAAACTGACTGGACTTTTTGTTTAGTTCAGCCTGCTCTGCAAGTCCTGTTAGGAATATTTGGCTTCTACCCTCTTTCTTGGGCTCCCCATACTAGTTCTGTTGGAGTTCCCTTAATATTTAGTTTTCTTTTGAAGCCACCTGTGTCAGTTCATCCTCTTAAGGACCTTGCTTTAATCCTGCTGAAGTCTCTCCACTTCCTTTAAGCCTGTAGATGGCCTTAGATTTTGTTAAGGGTGACAATACCTCTGAACCTGTTCATTTTGTGTGTGTGTGGAGGGGGGTCTCAAACTCTTTTAATCTTGCTGTGCCCATCCAGGGTGATTGCATTAGTTCTTCTGTGATTCTATTATCCACATGGCTATGCTAATTCTGCTTAGAGGCCCATGACTTTTTTCTGACTAATGTTGGGGACTTCAAGGTTGTAAACTTGACCCTGCTACTCAGTCCTGTATTTAGTCAGGGAACTCCCTAGTGTGAAACAATGTTTGGCCAATTCTTTAAATCAGAAACATCTACATAATGCATTTAGTCAATTGATTACTTGTAGCTAACATATTAAGTTCTTTATTTTCTCTGAAAGAATAAGTAAGGTGGTAGAATGTTGCAGTAGTTACTAGCCGAGTTTTCTGCTCAGTTTCCAGCTGAGATGCCTTTTGTGCAGCTGGCATATCCTTCCTGCGTCCATGTGTTCTTTTGGGGGGAATCCAGTTTTCTCCAGCATGACAAAGACATGCTGGTAGGTGAATTGATGATGCTGAAATTACTCCATGGTGTGCGTCTATTTGTATGTGTGTGTGTGTGTGGGGGGGGTGAAGTGTAAGTTTTATTGTGGGTGTACTTTGACAGATAACTGTCTTTTTCAGGATCACTTATGGCCTTATACTCCTTGCTTGTCTTGATAGGCCCCAACTTCCAGTGACTCTGGATTGGATAAAAAGGGCACTGCAAATTAATGTACATATGTGTGCATGTATAATTTGGCTGATGCATTGTATTGCACTGGAACAGGATGTACTTAAATATGATGAATGTCATATGACTGTGCCCCCCACACCCCCCTACTTTTATATTCTCACTCTGAGATCACACTACAGTGGGGAAAAGGGAATATTCCCTTATCCTCACTCTGCCATGATCTCAGCAACAGACATTTCCTCGTGTTTTTTAGTACACTTTCGAGAAAGTGCTTTTTCAGTGAAAAAGCACGTTAAGCTAAACTGTGCTCGGCTGTTTCTGATTCGTGGAAATGTGTTGTTGACCATTAGTCCTAGACCCCAATAAACATGCACCCATAGATTAATTTCTTGTTGTTATGTGAAACCTTATGTCTGTTTAACAAAAATATTCTGACAATATAAGTCTATGCTATATGGTCTCCAAAATATGGCAATTTGAGTAGTTTAGCAAAAATATAATTTGGGGTTTGTCTGCATTATAGTATATAAAAATACTTATTAAAAGACTATTCATTGCTGACTGTTAGCACTGTAAAGAATGCTTCTTACTGATAACACTGTTATTTGTATAGTTGTGATAACTTTTGTTGTTCACAAAATATTTACATTTGTTTTATTGTGTTTTTAAGTTTATTTTTCAGAAAATGTTCTGGAATGCAAGATGTGTGTATGCTAGAGGTGTAACATTCCATACCACATTAGGTGTTAACTGTTAATGAGTTAACTAGACAGGACTGCCCATATATACACATTTGTTAACTAGGTAAGCCCATTGCCAAGTGACCCTTTGCAAGGGTGACCAGGAGCATGGTCTGTTTACCTGACTTACTCAGCGTCACACAGTAGACAAATAGAGGTGGAAGGAATCAAACCCTACAATTAGTAGCTCATTAACAGCTCAGAGCTTTAATCTCCTGTGCTGTCACCCTGTCATATCTCTGTGGATAACTGCATCATGCATGCCTCCTTTGGTTACACTGATAACACTTGACCTCAAGATCTGGGTCTGTACTAGAATTGATGGCATCCCCCTTTGCTAGGTGAACCTGTTGTCAGGCAGCCCCAAAATGTCCCCTCATATCCTTGTGTAGTGCAAGATATTCCCTTTCTGTGCAGGTCTGACCTGCTAACAAAACAGAGACCTCCTTCCTCACAACTTTTCAGCAGTGTTGCAGTCCCAGTCTGCCAACCATATTCTCATATCTCATAGACAATGCTGAGTGCTTGCATCCCCAAGCAAAATGCCTGCTAGCACTTCAAATGTAGTTACTAGACATTCATTCACTTATCCACCTATGAAACTGAGTGCTTATTTCTGCAATGTATTCACCCACACTATCCTCTGCCTTTATTTATTTATTTATTTATTTAATGTATTTATTTGTTTATTTACAATTTGATTACTAGGTGGGTGAGCTGGCCCAGAGACACTTTCCAGTCACAACTAGGGTACAAAAGGTATAAAATAAATCAGAGTAATGCTACATAAACAGTAATGGCACAACTAAACGTCTTAACCATATGACTATATAGCAGAGTCAACACAATACTGTAAATATTTACAGATGATACATACAGTATATAGAAGATATACATGCAGGAGAGACTTTAAACATTCATATGGAATACACAGATATTGCTTTCATTTTATTGTGGAACAGATGAAAAGTATGATAATGCAGTAAATGAGTGAGATTGTACTTGGTTTAGCTAGTATAACTGAAACAATTGCACTTGGCATCTTTGAATAGGTGTTCTTTAAGCGTTTTCTTGAAGGACTCTAGGACTTCATTGTTTTTAACTTTAGGTGGCAGGTTGTTTTGGAGGGCTGAGATTAATCTAGAGAATTCCAGTGCCAAGTTTAAAGTGTGATCTAGCCAAATTGAGACTGTACTCTTGGCTGCCTCTCAAGTAGACGTTTTGTTCTCTGAGTGATAGTTTTGTCAAGGGTGGGAAGTAGCCCATATGCATTATTTTAAATAAAATGTTGCCTAGGAGTAGTGTGGTGCCACTTGTGGTAGGGAGCCAGTGTAATTCATGAAGTATATCACAGTAATGAGTATTTTGGTCTGCCAGCAGTGCAAATTTGCATTTTTTTTGTTTCAGTGGTTTGTAGCTTTTGGATGTTTTGGGCAGACTGAGGTGTGATCAGGGGTAGGACATATTCAACCGTAGGAAGCAGTAGATTTTTAAATATGGCCTTCCATGCAGAAGAAGAAGAGATGAAAGATTGGATAACATAGTTTTAGTTGGGAGAGTGCCTTGGAGGTGATATTATCTGTATGAGTTGTAAAACTGAGAAGGGGGTCAAAAGTTAATCCAAGGTGTTTTTTTAAAGTGATTTAGAGTAGTATTTAAAAATTGCCCCTCGTTTTGCATTTTGAAATTTTGTTCCTTAATATTATTTTTTGACTTCATCCCCGATTCTTGAGCAAAGACATTGATGAACTGATGTGCCCACCCAACTCTATTAACTATGTTAGAGGTTATATTCCCTTAATCATGTTGTGAATTTCTTGACTCTGGTAATCCCACTGGTGCCTGATTGTGCCAATCCCGTTGGGGCCTCCCTAGTCTGTTTATTTTTACTATATACATAATTACGCTAATCTTTCTATATTCTTCTGACTTCTTTTTTTACACTTTTGAATTCATTCTGATAGTACCCCATGACTAGTTAAACTGACTGGACTTTTTGTTTAGTTCAGCCTGCTCTGCAAGTCCTGTTAGGAATATTTGGCTTCTACCCTCTTTCTTGGGCTCCCCATACTAGTTCTGTTGGAGTTCCCTTAATATTTAGTTTTCTTTTGAAGCCACCTGTGTCAGTTCATCCTCTTAAGGACCTTGCTTTAATCCTGCTGAAGTCTCTCCACTTCCTTTAAGCCTGTAGATGGCCTTAGATTTTGTTAAGGGTGACAATACCTCTGAACCTGTTCATTTTGTGTGTGTGTGGAGGGGGGTCTCAAACTCTTTTAATCTTGCTGTGCCCATCCAGGGTGATTGCATTAGTTCTTATGTGATTCTATTATCCACATGGCTATGCTAATTCTGCTTAGAGGCCCATGACTTTTTTCTGACTAATGTTGGGGACTTCAAGGTTGTAAACTTGACCCTGCTACTCAGTCCTGTATTTAGTCAGGAACTCCCTAGTGTGAAACAATGTTTGGCCAATTCTTTGAATCAGAAACATCTACATAATGCATTTAGTCAATTGATTACTTGTAGCTAACATATTAAGTTCTTTATTTTCTCTGAAAGAATAAGTAAGGTGGTAGAATGTTGCAGTAGTTACTAGCCGAGTTTTCAGCTCAGTTTCCAGCTGAGATGCCTTTTGTGCAGCTGGCATATCCTTCCTGTGTCCATGTGTTCTTTTGGGGGGAATCCAGTTTTCTCCAGCATGACAAAGACATGCTGGTAGGTGAATTGATGATGCTGAAATTGCTCTATGGTGTGCGTCTATTTGTGTGTGTGTGTGTGTGTGGGGGTGAAGTGTAAGTTTTATTGTGGGTGTACTTTGACAGATAACTGTCTTTTTCAGGATCACTTATGGCCTTATACTCCTTGCTTATCTTGATAGGCCCCAACTTCCAGTGACTCTGGATTGGATAAAAAGGGCACTGCAAATTAATGTACATATGTGTGCATGTATAATTTGGCTGATGCATTGTATTGCACTGGAACAGGATGTACTTAAATATGATGAATGTCATATGACTGTGCCCCCCCACACCCCCTACTTTTATATTCTCACTCTGAGATCACACTACAGTGGGGAAAAGGAATATTCCCTTATCCTCACTGTGCCATGATCTCAGCAACAGACATTTCCTCGTGTTTTTTTTTTTAGTACACTTTCGAGAAAGTGCTTTTTTTTCAGTGAAAAAAGCACGTTCGCTAAACTGTGCTCGGCTGTTTCTGATTCGTGGAAATGTGTTGTTGACCATTAGTCCTAGACCCCAATAAACATGCACCCATAGATTAATTTCTTGTTGTTATGTGAAACCTTATGTCTGTTTAACAAAAATATTCTGACAATATAAGTCTATGCTATATGGTCTCCAAAATATGGCAATTTGAGTAGTTTAGCAAAAATATAATTTGGGGTTTGTCTGCATTATAGTATATAAAAATACTTATTAAAAGACTATTCATTGCAGAATGTTAGCACTGTAAAGAATGCTTCTTACTGATAACACTGTTATTTGTATAGTTGTGATAACTTTTGTTAGTTCACAAAATATTTACATTTGTTTTATTGTGTTTTTTAAGTTTATTTTTCAGAAAATGTTCTGGAATGCAAGATGTGTGTATGCTAGATGTGTAACATTCCATACCACATTAGGTGTTAACTGTTAATGAGTTAACTAGACAGGACTGCCCATATATACACATTTGTTAACTAGGTAAGCCCATTGCCAAGTGACCCTTTGCAAGGGTGACCAGGAGCATGGTCTGTTTACCTGACTTACTCAGCGTCACACAGTAGACAAATAGAGGTGGAAGGAATCAAACCCTACAATTAGTAGCTCATTAACAGCTCAGAGCTTTAATCTCCTGTGCTGTCACCCTGTCATATCTCTGTGGATAACTGCATCATGCATGCCTCCTTTGGTTACACTGATAACACTTGACCTCAAGATCTGGGTCTGTACTAGAATTGATGGCATCCCCTTTGCTAGGTGAACCTGTTGTCAGGCAGCCCCAAAATGTCCCCTCATATCCTTGTGTAGTGCAAGATATTCCCTTTCTGTGCAGGTCTGACCTGCTAACAAAACAGAGACCTCCTTCCTCACAACTCTTCAGCAGTGTTGCAGTCCCAGTCTGCCAACCATATTCTCATATCTCATAGACAATGCTGAGTGCTTGCATCCCCAAGCAAAATGCCTGCTAGCACTTCAAATGTAGTTACTAGACATTCATTCACTTATCCACCTATGAAACTGAGTGCTTATTTCTGCAATGTATTCACCCACACTATCCTCTGCCTTTATTTATTTATTTATTTAATGTATTTATTTGTTTATTTACAATTTGATTACTAGGTGGGTGAGCTGGCCCAGAGACACTTTCCAGTCACAACTAGGGTACAAAAGGTATAAAATAAATCAGAGTAATGCTACATAAACAGTAATGGCACAACTAAACGTCTTAACCATATGACTATATAGCAGAGTCAACACAATACTGTAAATATTTACAGATGATACATGCAGTATATAGAAGATATACATGCAGGAGAGACTTTAAACATTCATATGGAATACACAGATATTGCTTTAATTTTATTGCGGAACAGATGAAAAGTATGATAATGCAGTAAATGAGTGAGATTGTACTTGGTTTAGCTAGTATAACTGAAACAATTGCACTTGGCATCTTTGAATAGGTGTTCTTTAAGCGTTTTCTTGAAGGACTCTAGGACTTCATTGTTTTTAACTTTAGGTGGCAGGTTGTTTTGGAGGGCTGAGATTAATCTAGAGAATTCCAGTGCCAAGTTTAAA
This sequence comes from Protopterus annectens, assembly GCF_019279795.1. NCBI lineage: Eukaryota > Metazoa > Chordata > Ceratodontiformes > Protopteridae > Protopterus > Protopterus annectens. Next base: position 1,339,625,604 of record NC_056725.1, read on the forward strand.
GTGTGATCTAGCCAAATTGAGACTGTACTCTTGGCTGCCTATCAAGTAGACGTTTTGTTCTCTGAGTGATAGTTTTGTCAAGGGTGGGAAGTAGCCCATATGCATTATTTTAAATAAAATGTTGCCTAGGAGTAGTGTGGTGCCTCTTGTGGTAGGGAGCCAGTGTAATTCATGAAGTATATCACAGTAATGAGTATTTTGGTCTGCCAGCAGTGCAAATTTGCATTTTTTTGTTTCAGTGGTTTGTAGCTTTTGGATGTTTTGGGCAGACTGAGGTATGATCAGGGGTAGGGCATATTCAACCGTAGGAAGCAGTAGATTTTTAAATATGGCCTTCCATGCAGAAGAAGAAGAGAGATGAAAGATTGGATAACATAGTTTAGTTGGGAGAGTGCCTTGGAGGTGATATTATCTGTATGAGTTGTAAAACTGAAAAGGGTGGTCAAAAGTTAATCCAAGGTGTTTTTTTAAAGTGATTTAGAGTAGTATTTAAAAATTGCCCCTCGTTTTGGATTTTGAAATTTTGTTCCTTAATATTATTTTTTGACTTCATCCCCGATTCTTGAGCAAAGACATTGATGAACTGATGTGCCCACCCAACTCTATTAACTATGTTAGAGGTTATATTCCCTTAATCATGTTGTGAATTTCTTGACTCTGGTAATCCCACTGGTGCCTGATTGTGCCAATCCCGTTGGGGCCTCCCTAGTCTGTTTATTTTTACTATATACATAATTACGCTAATCTTTCTATATTCTTCTGACTTCTTTTTTTACACTTTTGAATTCATTCTGATAGTACCCCATGACTAGTTAAACTGACTGGACTTTTTGTTTAGTTCAGCCTGCTCTGCATGTCCTGTTAGGAATATTTGGCTTCTACCCTCTTTCTTGGGCTCCCCATACTAGTTCTGTTGGAGTTCCCTTAATATTTAGTTTTCTTTTGAAGCCACCTGTGTCAGTTCATCCTCTTAAGGACCTTGATTTAATCCTGCTGAAGTCTCTCCACTTCCTTTAAGCCTGTAGATGGCCTTAGATTTTGTTAAGGGTGACAATACCTCTGAACCTGTTCATTTTGTGTGTGTGTGGAGGGGGGTCTCAAACTCTTTTAATCTTGCTGTGCCCATCCAGGGTGATTGCATTAGTTCTTATGTGATTCTATTATCCACATGGCTATGCTAATTCTGCTTAGAGGCCCATGACTTTTTTCTGACTAATGTTGGGGACTTCAAGGTTGTAAACTTGACCCTGCTACTCAGTCCTGAATTTAGTCAGGGAACTCCCTAGTGTGAAACAATGTTTGGCCAATTCTTTGAATCAGAAACATCTACATAATGCATTTAGTCAATTGATTACTTGTAGCTAACATATTAAGTTCTTTATTTTCTCTGAAAGAATAAGTAAGGTGGTAGAATGTTGCAGTAGTTACTAGCCGAGTTTTCAGCTCAGTTTCCAGCTGAGATGCCTTTTGTGCAGCTGGCATATCCTTCCTGCGTCCATGTGTTCTTTTGGGGGGAATCCAGTTTTCTCCAGCATGACAAAGACATGCTGGTAGGTGAATTGATGATGCTGAAATTACTCCATGGTGTGCGTCTATTTTTGTGTGTGTGTGTGTGGGGGGTGAAGTGTAAGTTTTATTGTGGGTGTACTTTGACAGATAACTGTCTTTTCAGGATCACTTATGGCCTTATACTCCTTGCTTGTCTTGATACGCCCCAACTTCCAGTGACACTGGATTGGATAAAAAGGGCACTGCAAATTAATGTACATATGTGTGCATGTATAATTTGGCTGATGCATTGTATTGCACTGGAACAGGATGTACTTAAATATGATGAATGTCATATGACTGTGCCCCCCCACACCCCCTACTTTTATATTCTCACTCTGAGATCACACTACAGTGGGGAAAAGGGAATATTCCCTTATCCTCACTCTGCCATGATCTCAGCAACAGACATTTCCTCGTGTTTTTTTTTTTAGTACACTTTCGAGAAAGTGCTTTTTTTTTCAGTGAAAAAAGCACGTTCGCTAAACTGTGCTCGGCTGTTTCTGATTCGTGGAAATGTGTTGTTGACCATTAGTCCTAGACCCCAATAAACATGCACCCATAGATTAATTTCTTGTTGTTATGTGAAACCTTATGTCTGTTTAACAAAAATATTCTGACAATATAAGTCTATGCTATATGGTCTCCAAAATATGGCAATTTGAGTAGTTTAGCAAAAATATAATTTGGGGTTTGTCTGCATTATAGTATATAAAAATACTTATTAAAAGACTATTCATTGCTGACTGTTAGCACTGTAAAGAATGCTTCTTACTGATAACACTGTTATTTGTATAGTTGTGATAACTTTTGTTGTTCACAAAATATTTACATTTGTTTTATTGTGTTTTTTAAGTTTATTTTTCAGAAAATGTTCTGGAATGCAAGATGTGTGTATGCTAGAGGTGTAACATTCCATACCACATTAGGTGTTAACTGTTAATGAGTTAACTAGACAGGACTGCCCATATATACACATTTGTTAACTAGGTAAGCCCATTGCCAAGTGACCCTTTGCAAGGGTGACCAGGGAGCATGGTCTGTTTACCTGACTTACTCAGCGTCACACAGTAGACAAATAGAGGTGGAAGGAATCAAACCCTACAATTAGTAGCTCATTAACAGCTCAGAGCTTTAATCTCCTGTGCTGTCACCCTGTCATATCTCTGTGGATAACTGCATCATGCATGCCTCCTTTGGTTACACTGATAACACTTGACCTCAAGATCTGGGTCTGTACTAGAATTGATGGCATCCCCCTTTGCTAGGTGAACCTGTTGTCAGGCAGCCCCAAAATGTCCCCTCATATCCTTGTGTAGTGCAAGATATTCCCTTTCTGTGCAGGTCTGACCTGCTAACAAAACAGAGACCTCCTTCCTCACAACTTTTCAGCAGTGTTGCAGTCCCAGTCTGCCAACCATATTCTCATATCTCATAGACAATGCTGAGTGCTTGCATCCCCAAGCAAAATGCCTGCTAGCACTTCAAATGTAGTTACTAGACATTCATTCACTTATCCACCTATGAAACTGAGTGCTTATTTCTGCAATGTATTCACCCACACTATCCTCTGCCTTTATTTATTTATTTATTTATTTAATGTATTTATTTGTTTATTTACAATTTGATTACTAGGTGGGTGAGCTGGCCCAGAGACACTTTCCAGTCACAACTAGGGTACAAAAGGTATAAAATAAATCAGAGTAATGCTACATAAACAGTAATGGCACAACTAAACGTCTTAACCATATGACTATATAGCAGAGTCAACACAATACTGTAAATATTTACAGATGATACATACAGTATATAGAAGATATACATGCAGGAGAGACTTTAAACATTCATATGGAATACACAGATATTGCTTTCATTTTATTGTGGAACAGATGAAAAGTATGATAATGCAGTAAATGAGTGAGATTGTACTTGGTTTAGCTAGTATAACTGAAACAATTGCACTTGGCATCTTTGAATAGGTGTTCTTTAAGCGTTTTCTTGAAGGACTCTAGGACTTCATTGTTTTTAACTTTAGGTGGCAGGTTGTTTTGGAGGGCTGAGATTAATCTAGAGAATTCCAGTGCCAAGTTTAAAGTGTGATCTAGCCAAATTGAGACTGTACTCTTGGCTGCCTCTCAAGTAGACGTTTTGTTCTCTGAGTGATAGTTTTGTCAAGGGTGGGAAGTAGCCCATATGCATTATTTTAAATAAAATGTTGCCTAGGAGTAGTGTGGTGCCACTTGTGGTAGGGAGCCAGTGTAATTCATGAAGTATATCACAGTAATGAGTATTTTGGTCTGCCAGCAGTGCAAATTTGCATTTTTTTTGTTTCAGTGGTTTGTAGCTTTTGGATGTTTTGGGCAGACTGAGGTGTGATCAGGGGTAGGACATATTCAACCGTAGGAAGCAGTAGATTTTAAATATGGCCTTCCATGCAGAAGAAGAAGAGATGAAAGATTGGATAACATAGTTTTAGTTGGGAGAGTGCCTTGGAGGTGATATTATCTGTATGAGTTGTAAAACTGAGAAGGGGGTCAAAAGTTAATCCAAGGTGTTTTTTTAAAGTGATTTAGAGTAGTATTTAAAAATTGCCCCTCGTTTTGCATTTTGAAATTTTGTTCCTTAATATTATTTTTGACTTCATCCCCGATTCTTGAGCAAAGACATTGATGAACCGATGTGCCCACCCAACTCTATTAACTATGTTAGAGGTTATATTCCCTTAATCATGTTGTGAATTTCTTGACTCTGGTAATCCCACTGGTGCCTGATTGTGCCAATCCCGTTGGGGCCTCCCTAGTCTGTTTATTTTTACTATATACATAATTACGCTAATCTTTCTATATTCTTCTGACTTCTTTTTTTACACTTTTGAATTCATTCTGATAGTACCCCATGACTAGTTAAACTGACTGGACTTTTTGTTTAGTTCAGCCTGCTCTGCAAGTCCTGTTAGGAATATTTGGCTTCTACCCTCTTTCTTGGGCTCCCCATACTAGTTCTGTTGGAGTTCCCTTAATATTTAGTTTTCTTTTGAAGCCACCTGTGTCAGTTCATCCTCTTAAGGACCTTGCTTTAATCCTGCTGAAGTCTCTCCACTTCCTTTAAGCCTGTAGATGGCCTTAGATTTTGTTAAGGGTGACAATACCTCTGAACCTGTTCATTTTGTGTGTGTGTGGAGGGGGGTCTCAAACTCTTTTAATCTTGCTGTGCCCATCCAGGGTGATTGTATTAGTTCTTATGTGATTCTATTATCCACATGGCTATGCTAATTCTGCTTAGAGGCCCATGACTTTTTTCTGACTAATGTTGGGGACTTCAAGGTTGTAAACTTGACCCTGCTACTCAGTCCTGTATTTAGTCAGGGAACTCCCTAGTGTGAAACAATGTTTGGCCAATTCTTTGAATCAGAAACATCTACATAATGCATTTAGTCAATTGATTACTTGTAGCTAACATATTAAGTTCTTTATTTTCTCTGAAAGAATAAGTAAGGTGGTAGAATGTTGCAGTAGTTACTAGCCGAGTTTTCAGCTCAGTTTCCAGCTGAGATGCCTTTTGTGCAGCTGGCATATCCTTCCTGTGTCCATGTGTTCTTTTGGGGGGAATCCAGTTTTCTCCAGCATGACAAAGACATGCTGGTAGGTGAATTGATGATGCTGAAATTGCTCTATGGTGTGCGTCTATTTGTGTGTGTGTGTGTGTGGGGGGGGGGTGAAGTGTAAGTTTTATTGTGGGTGTACTTTGACAGATAACTGTCTTTTTCAGGATCACTTATGGCCTTATACTCCTTGCTTATCTTGATAGGCCCCAACTTCCAGTGACTCTGGATTGGATAAAAAGGGCACTGCAAATTAATGTACATATGTGTGCATGTATAATTTGGCTGATGCATTGTATTGCACTGGAACAGGATGTACTTAAATATGATGAATGTCATATGACTGTGCCCCCCACACCCCCCTACTTTTATATTCTCACTCTGAGATCACACTACAGTGGGGAAAAAGGAATATTCCCTTATCCTCACTGTGCCATGATCTCAGCAACAGACATTTCCTCGTGTTTTTTTTTTTAGTACACTTTCGAGAAAGTGCTTTTTTTTCAGTGAAAAAAGCACGTTCGCTAAACTGTGCTCGGCTGTTTCTGATTCGTGGAAATGTGTTGTTGACCATTAGTCCTAGACCCCAATAAACATGCACCCATAGATTAATTTCTTGTTGTTATGTGAAACCTTATGTCTGTTTAACAAAAATATTCTGACAGAATAAGTCTATGCTATATGGTCTCCAAAATATGGCAATTTGAGTAGTTTAGCAAAAATATAATTTGGGGTTTGTCTGCATTATAGTATATAAAAATACTTATTAAAAGACTATTCATTGCAGAATGTTAGCACTGTAAAGAATGCTTCTTACTGATAACACTGTTATTTGTATAGTTGTGATAACTTTTGTTAGTTCACAAAATATTTACATTTGTTTTATTGTGTTTTTTAAGTTTATTTTTCAGAAAATGTTCTGGAATGCAAGATGTGTGTATGCTAGATGTGTAACATTCCATACCACATTAGGTGTTAACTGTTAATGAGTTAACTAGACAGGACTGCCCATATATACACATTTGTTAACTAGGTAAGCCCATTGCCAAGTGACCCTTTGCAAGGGTGACCAGGGAGCATGGTCTGTTTACCTGACTTACTCAGCGTCACACAGTAGACAAATAGAGGTGGAAGGAATCAAACCCTACAATTAGTAGCTCATTAACAGCTCAGAGCTTTAATCTCCTGTGCTGTCACCCTGTCATATCTCTGTGGATAACTGCATCATGCATGCCTCCTTTGGTTACACTGATAACACTTGACCTCAAGATCTGGGTCTGTACTAGAATTGATGGCATCCCCCTTTGCTAGGTGAACCTGTTGTCAGGCAGCCCCAAAATGTCCCCTCATATCCTTGTGTAGTGCAAGATATTCCCTTTCTGTGCAGGTCTGACCTGCTAACAAAACAGAGACCTCCTTCCTCACAACTCTTCAGCAGTGTTGCAGTCCCAGTCTGCCAACCATATTCTCATATCTCATAGACAATGCTGAGTGCTTGCATCCCCAAGCAAAATGCCTGCTAGCACTTCAAATGTAGTTACTAGACATTCATTCACTTATCCACCTATGAAACTGAGTGCTTATTTCTGCAATGTATTCACCCACACTATCCTCTGCCTTTATTTATTTATTTATTTAATGTATTTATTTGTTTATTTACAATTTGATTACTAGGTGGGTGAGCTGGCCCAGAGACACTTTCCAGTCACAACTAGGGTACAAAAGGTATAAAATAAATCAGAGTAATGCTACATAAACAGTAATGGCACAACTAAACGTCTTAACCATATGACTATATAGCAGAGTCAACACAATACTGTAAATATTTACAGATGATACATGCAGTATATAGAAGATATACATGCAGGAGAGACTTTAAACATTCATATGGAATACACAGATATTGCTTTAATTTTATTGTGGAACAGATGAAAAGTATGATAATGCAGTAAATGAGTGAGATTGTACTTGGTTTAGCTAGTATAACTGAAACAATTGCACTTGGCATCTTTGAATAGGTGTTCTTTAAGCGTTTTCTTGAAGGACTCTAGGACTTCATTGTTTTTAACTTTAGGTGGCAGGTTGTTTTGGAGGGCTGAGATTAATCTAGAGAATTCCAGTGCCAAGTTTAAAGTGTGATCTAGCCAAATTGAGACTGTACTCTTGGCTGCCTATCAAGTAGACGTTTTGTTCTCTGAGTGATAGTTTTGTCAAGGGTGGGAAGTAGCCCATATGCATTATTTTAAATAAAATGTTGCCTAGGAGTAGTGTGGTGCCACTTGTGGTAGGGAGCCAGTGTAATTCATGAAGTATATCACAGTAATGAGTATTTTGGTCTGCCAGCAGTGCAAATTTGCATTTTTTTTGTTTCAGTGGTTTGTAGTTTTTGGATGTTTTGGGCAGACTGAGGTGTGATCAGGGGTAGGGCATATTCAACCGTAGGAAGCAGTAGATTTTTAAATATGGCCTTCCATGCAGAAGAAGAAGAGAGATGAAAGATTGGATAACATAGTTTTAGTTGGGAGAGTGCCTTGGAGGTGATATTATCTGTATGAGTTGTAAAACTGAGAAGGGGGTCAAAAGTTAATCCAAGGTGTTTTTTTAAAGTGATTTAGAGTAGTATTTAAAAATTGCCCCTCGTTTTGCATTTTGAAATTTTGTTCCTTAATATTATTTTTTGACTTCATCCCCGATTCTTGAGCAAAGACATTGATGAACTGATGTGCCCACCCAACTCTATTAACTATGTTAGAGGTTATATTCCCTTAATCATGTTGTGAATTTCTTGACTCTGGTAATCCCACTGGTGCCTGATTGTGCCAATCCCGTTGGGGCCTCCCTAGTCTGTTTATTTTTACTATATACATAATTACGCTAATCTTTCTATATTCTTCTGACTTCTTTTTTTACACTTTTGAATTCATTCTGATAGTACCCCATGACTAGTTAAACTGACTGGACTTTTTGTTTAGTTCAGCCTGCTCTGCAAGTCCTGTTAGGAATATTTGGCTTCTACCCTCTTTCTTGGGCTCCCCATACTAGTTCTGTTGGAGTTCCCTTAATATTTAGTTTTCTTTTGAAGCCACCTGTGTCAGTTCATCCTCTTAAGGACCTTGCTTTAATCCTGCTGAAGTCTCTCCACTTCCTTTAAGCCTGTAGATGGCCTTAGATTTTGTTAAGGGTGACAATACCTCTGAACCTGTTCATTTTGTGTGTGTGTGTGGAGGGGGGTCTCAAACTCTTTTAATCTTGCTGTGCCCATCCAGGGTGATTGCATTAGTTCTTCTGTGATTCTATTATCCACATGGCTATGCTAATTCTGCTTAGAGGCCCATGACTTTTTTCTGACTAATGTTGGGGACTTCAAGGTTGTAAACTTGACCCTGCTACTCAGTCCTGTATTTAGTCAGGGAACTCCCTAGTGTGAAACAATGTTTGGCCAATTCTTTGAATCAGAAACATCTACATAATGCATTTAGTCAATTGATTACTTGTAGCTAACATATTAAGTTCTTTATTTTCTCTGAAAGAATAAGTAAGGTGGTAGAATGTTGCAGTAGTTACTAGCCGAGTTTTCAGCTCAGTTTCCAGCTGAGATGCCTTTTGTGCAGCTGGCATATCCTTCCTGTGTCCATGTGTTCTTTTGGGGGGAATCCAGTTTTCTCCAGCATGACAAAGACATGCTGGTAGGTGAATTGATGATGCTGAAATTACTCCATGGTGTGCGTCTATTTGTATGTGTGTGTGTGTGTGTGTGGGGGGGTGAAGTGTAAGTTTTATTGTGGGTGTACTTTGACAGATAACTGTCTTTTTCAGGATCACTTATGGCCTTATACTCCTTGCTTGTCTTGATAGGCCCCAACTTCCAGTGACTCTGGATTGGATAAAAAGGGCACTGCAAATTAATGTACATATGTGTGCATGTATAATTTGGCTGATGCATTGTATTGCACTGGAACAGGATGTACTTAAATATGATGAATGTCATATGACTGTGCCCCCCACACCCCCCTACTTTTATATTCTCACTCTGAGATCACACTACAGTGGGGAAAAGGGAATATTCCCTTATCCTCACTCTGCCATGATCTCAGCAACAGACATTTCCTCGTGTTTTTTTTTAGTACACTTTCGAGAAAGTGCTTTTTTTTCAGTGAAAAAAGCACGTTCGCTAAACTGTGCTCGGCTGTTTCTGATTCGTGGAAATGTGTTGTTGACCATTAGTCCTAGACCCCAATAAACATGCACCCATAGATTAATTTCTTGTTGTTATGTGAAACCTTATGTCTGTTTAACAAAAATATTCTGACAATATAAGTCTATGCTATATGGTCTCCAAAATATGGCAATTTGAGTAGTTTAGCAAAAATATAATTTGGGGTTTGTCTGCATTATAGTATATAAAAATACTTATTAAAAGACTATTCATTGCTGACTGTTAGCACTGTAAAGAATGCTTCTTACTGATAACACTGTTATTTGTATAGTTGTGATAACTTCTGTTGTTCACAAAATATTTACATTTGTTTTATTGTGTTTTTTAAGTTTATTTTTCAGAAAATGTTCTGGAATGCAAGATGTGTGTATGCTAGAGGTGTAACATTCCATACCACATTAGGTGTTAACTGTTAATGAGTTAACTAGACAGGACTGCCCATATATACACATTTGTTAACTAGGTAAGCCCATTGCCAAGTGACCCTTTGCAAGGGTGACCAGGGAGCATGGTCTGTTTACCTGACTTACTCAGCGTCACACAGTAGACAAATAGAGGTGGAAGGAATCAAACCCTACAATTAGTAGCTCATTAACAGCTCAGAGCTTTAATCTCCTGTGCTGTCACCCTGTCATATCTCTGTGGATAACTGCATCATGCATGCCTCCTTTGGTTACACTGATAACACTTGACCTCAAGATCTGGGTCTGTACTAGAATTGATGGCATCCCCCTTTGCTAGGTGAACCTGTTGTCAGGCAGCCCCAAAATGTCCCCTCATATCCTTGTGTAGTGCAAGATATTCCCTTTCTGTGCAGGTCTGACCTGCTAACAAAACAGAGACCTCCTTCCTCACAACTTTTCAGCAGTGTTGCAGTCCCAGTCTGCCAACCATATTCTCATATCTCATAGACAATGCTGAGTGCTTGCATCCCCAAGCAAAATGCCTGCTAGCACTTCAAATGTAGTTACTAGACATTCATTCACTTATCCACCTATGAAACTGAGTGCTTATTTCTGCAATGTATTCACCCACACTATCCTCTGCCTTTATTTATTTATTTATTTATTTAATGTATTTATTTGTTTATTTACAATTTGATTACTAGGTGGGTGAGCTGGCCCAGAGACACTTTCCAGTCACAACTAGGGTACAAAAGGTATAAAATAAATCAGAGTAATGCTACATAAACAGTAATGGCACAACTAAACATCTTAACCATATGACTATATAGCAGAGTCAACACAATACTGTAAATATTTACAGATGATACATACAGTATATAGAAGATATACATGCAGGAGAGACTTTAAACATTCATATGGAATACACAGATATTGCTTTCATTTTATTGTGGAACAGATGAAAAGTATGATAATGCAGTAAATGAGTGAGATTGTACTTGGTTTAGCTAGTATAACTGAAACAATTGCACTTGGCATCTTTGAATAGGTGTTCTTTAAGCGTTTTCTTGAAGGACTCTAGGACTTCATTGTTTTTAACTTTAGGTGGCAGGTTGTTTTGGAGGGCTGAGATTAATCTAGAGAATTCCAGTGCCAAGTTTAAAGTGTGATCTAGCCAAATTGAGACTGTACTCTTGGCTGCCTATCAAGTAGACGTTTTGTTCTCTGAGTGATAGTTTTGTGAAGGGTGGGAAGTAGCCCATATGCATTATTTTAAATAAAATGTTGCCTAGGAGTAGTGTGGTGCCACTTGTGGTAGGGAGCCAGTGTAATTCATGAAGTATATCACAGTAATGAGTATTTTGGTCTGCCAGCAGTGCAAATTTGCATTTTTTTCGTTTCAGTGGTTTGTAGCTTTTGGATGTTTTGGGCAGACTGAGGTGTGATCAGGGGTAGGGCATATTCAACCGTAGGAAGCAGTAGATTTTTAAATATGGCCTTCCATGCAGAAGAAGAAGAGAGATGAAAGATTGGATAACATAGTTTTAGTTGGGAGAGTGCCTTGGAGGTGATATTATCTGTATGAGTTGTAAAACTGAGAAGGGGGTCAAAAGTTAATTCAAGGTGTTTTTGTTTTGTAACATTTGAAATAATATCGCCTTTTAAGTCATTGCAATGAAGCTGAGGTAAAGAGGGAAAGTTTCCTTGGAGATGCAAATGCATAACATTTGTTTTCTGGAGTTTTTTAGATGTCAGTTTGATTACAATCAGTAGCATAAGGGTGAACATTTGTGCTGTCCATTTGTTTCAAGAGGTAGGTGTGTTTTATTAGTGTAAGGTAGAAGAATGTCATCTCCATACATTATGATACTTAGACTAGGGAGGGCAAGCCTAATATCATTGATAAATAGGGAAGAAATTAGAGGGCCCAATAATGAGCCCTATGGGACTCTAGCATTTGCAGTAGCTGTATCTGAGAAAGTAGTATTACTATATATTTGGAAGGTTCTATCTTCCAGGTAGGTTTGAAACCATGAAACTGTGTTGTCGCCAAAGTTCAGTTTCTTTTTTAATTTTGTATGGAATCAGGTTCTGGTTAACAATCTCAAATGCTCTTGGTATATCAACAGATGTTGTAGTGTTCTTCATATTACTGTAGGTGTAACCAGTTGCACTGATGGTGTTAAATGAGCTCCTGAACCAGTGTTGTCTTTCACAGAGGGGACAGTAATTGTTGATGTCTTTAAAAAGCTGTTTATATAAAAGCTTCTCAAATATTTTAGTTACGGGACAAAGAATGGAAATAGGTCTCTTGTCTTTCATTTGTGAGGGTGAGTGGACCTTTGGTAATGGGAAGAAGATGGAATGTCAAAGGGAGAAAGAACAGAGGGAGTAGAAATGGATAAGTTAAGGATGTGTGAAACAGGTTTGTCCATTTTTTTTCTGCTAGTTTAAGAAACATAGGGTGACATTTGCTAAAAGTGCAGCCCAAGTTGTGTAGTTTTAAGAAAAGTATTTTAGTTTATTTGGGTGAGACTGCTGACAAATGAAAAGTAGCATAGCCAGACAAAGTACTAAAGGTGTGTTGATGGCATTTGCTAGCAGGTTCATTGGAAGGGAAGGGAATGAGTTACTAATATCTTTTAGATCTTAAAGGAGAAATGTTTTATAAATTTCTAGAGAAACTGTTATGATCTTTTTGTTGTTTGTTATTATGAGAGGCTGAAGGATCTGTAATTTTTCCAGCGAGTTTCTTTACTTCTTTCCAGAATAGTTTAGGGTTTGAAGAAAGAACAGATTGTTTTTGTCTTGTATATAAAGCTTTGACACTATTGTGGATACTCTAGTTGAGTATCTAATTTAGAGGTAGTTTTGGTGAAGGTTTTGATAAGATGGGTCTTATTCCTGTCTTTCCAGGCTTTATCACTATCTATATTGTTATGTGGATATTAAACGTCTGGTGCAGAAGTGTGTGTTGAACTGTATGTTATGTACTGAGCTTCAAAAATGTAACCACAGTGTACCCTACTGGAAAATAACAGAAATGTATATAAACTATATTAACAGCAGAAGTTGGAACATACAGAGTTAACTTCCAAAACTTCAAAGAAATTAACATGCCCATTTATAACCAAACTTTACATGTTTTAATATAATTCAGTACTCTTTGCTTATTGTCTGTACTTGCAATGTCATTAGCATTCCATTGTCATCTGAATTATTTGTAATTATACAATGACCCCCATATATATATATATATATATATATTGTATAATAGCAATAACCTACTTCTGGGTGTGGGTAATGCTGGATTTACCCACGGTTGTCTTTGTTTGGCCACTTGGGCTTTGCCCTCGTGACCAAACCACACCAACCGTGGGTAAATCCAGCATTACCCACACCCAGGCGTGGGTTATTGCTTAAACATTCTATATAATATTTTTGACTATGTGTTTCCATTTTCCAACTTACATGCACATATTAATGCTTGTACGGCTGATTTTGTATAGAGTTGCTGCTTCTCATCTCTATTTGAACCTATGTCACATTTTACCAGCCTTTTTTCTTCAATAAAAGCACTTAAGAAACAAGAAACTAAATATAGTTTAACCCCTTAATCCCTTTTAATTCACACCAAACATACAAATCTATATGAACTTTTGAAAATAAGTTACATTTCCATATAGGTGTAGTTACCCCAAACAGCTACTCTTAGTGGCTTTACCTATTCTAAGGGTAGGTTTAGAAGTGCATGTTAGAGACTGTGTTCCCCCTTGCACACATACCATCTGCCCTTGTCCTATCTCTATTTCCATCCCTGATATGAAAATCAGTGTGCATGCTCAGTTAACTGGTGTTTAGCCATACAAAATAGTTTACTAGCTACCAATACTGTTAATTTTAATATTCAAGTACTAAGACTGCTAGGAATGCATTTACTTGCAAAGGTATTGACTTCTCAAACAATCATTTATATTCACTGGTCTGCTCACCAGTTTATCTTTAAATACTAATCAGGATGTTTTTTTTTTAAACACATGCCTCAAAAGCGTTCTTCAGACAATTCTTAATTAAGTGCCAGAACCTGTAGACATGCTGTCTCCTACTGCTGGCACTTGCTGATCGAAAACAAAGTAGTTAATAGCTTTACAATTGCAAGGAACAGGATTTTTCAACAACTAGTGACCTACAACTTTTCACACTTTCCATTTTCTAGCCTTCCTGCTTAGAGAAAAATCCTTTGTCTGTAGTTTAAATTAAGAACATTTGTCTATACTTCCATCTGTATAAAACAATGGAATTATTATATTTTAATACACATATATGATCAGTACATTTCCTCTAGCAGCCCACGATCACAACATTATGTTGCATATGTCCAGCCTTTATCTGGCTGTAGTATATATGTGGATACTAAACAGTCAAGAAAAAGTGCTTTCTTATTTTATATTAGTAGCATAAACAGCAGTCACTGATCACTCATCTCACACTTAAAATACCTCTGTATACTGTACTGTGCTTATTTACAATTTAATATGCAGTTTATTTTAAGACATTTATTAAGAAAAAAACTTTTTTATTACTGAAATATCATCTTTGGTCACTTCATTGTCCTTTTGAACATTGATCACAAGTAGTTATTATGCTTTAGAGTCTTCCTACCACTTTAACAGAGCTAACAAATGTCCAGCCTTATTTAGTCACTTCGTCTTGCAGAAGAACTGCATCTTATATAAATTATAGTTTGCAATTCTTCAATTTATTTTCTACTTTTATATTATTGCTGGTTTTCTTCCTCATCATTTTGACCACCCGGCACGAGTCTCTGGTTCAAATCCAAAGTACTGCTGATTTTTCTAGTCAGCTTCTTCTGGGCTTTTTTTTTCTGTTATTCAGTCATTTTCCTTTGTAGCAATGGAAAATGTTTTCCCAACAAGTTCTCTCTTTGGGCTTTGCTATTGTCAGAAGACAGAAGAATGAGAAGCAAAGTCCCCTTCAGATTGCTGTGTTGCTCTTTGCTAACTAAACATTTTTATTTCCTCCTTAGTCTGTTCTGCATCCAGAGATATTTTTGATCCTCCAGGAAAAATACTGTAAATACAGCTGGCTATAACAACTCGATCTCACACCTGCCTCTTGACATCCCTTGATTGCAGGGATAAACTTGCTCCACTTTTGCCTGGTGTACAGTGAATAATTATTTCCCACAAACACTGTGGTACCTCCAAATGTTTTTCTTTTCTTTCTGCCCAATTCTGTCAGGAACATCTCATTCTGTTGTTATGACTACATCTCTATCACTGTAGGTCTTGGCTTCTTTCTCAAGGCCTACTTTGGAGGAAACACATGGTGTGCCCTTTCAATTAACAAATCATGCTGTGAAATATCAGTCCAGTTGCTTATTTGTACTTTCATAAAATTAATGCAGGTCATTTTTTTCTAGTTTCTCTGATATATCAAAAAATCAGATTTCTCTACATGCTGTGTCTTCTCAGTCTATATATTTTTTATTTTTTTCTTGAGAAACCTCATATTCAGCCATTCATTCTTTCATTTCACCCTCTGATTTCTGCAATTTTAGCAGTTCATCTGCTTAGCTACTTTAAGCTTTTTCTATTCTTTCCAGTATTTGGTGGTTTGACTTTATGTATTTATCTAGTTCCTCTTTTATTTTAAACACATCTGAATGCATTTGATTTTCATTTTTTTCCTTTAAATTACTGGAAGCCATCTCCTGCAACAAAGATGAAACCTTCACTGTTTTTTGCTAACAACTATAAGACTCTTCCCCACCCAATTTTTTTTCTTCTCCTTTTCTGATTTTCTCTTGCTTTCTTCAGATGTCTTCTTTCTGACATCCAGGCAGAATAGTGACTAGCCTGCAATTGAATGTTACCCAAACTGTTAGCTTTTACTGCAATCAACTTGCTCTTCAAAGTGCAGCCATTTTGGAATCAGTTACTGTTTTACTATTGATAACCAAATAATTATAAACACATATGGTAGTGTATAGTAGAACAGTCTGGCCAATTAGAAGTGAATGATGCATCCTGTCAACATTTAACAAAAATATACCCTCTTATCAGTAAATAAATAAGTAAACCGATGATCAGCTGCAAGCTTTTTTAAAACATGAATAAATAAAAGTAGCTAACTTAAGAAAAAGATAAGCAGTACTACTGACAGTTAAATATGCAGAGAAATATAATCTTAAACAGAGAAAACAGAAAAAAAAATCAATTTGAACAAATGGATTACAAGAAAGAAAAACATGTCCCTGCAGTTAAATTGTATCCTAGTTATATCTTAATTATAAGAATTACTGAGCCCTGAGCTACCATGACTGAATTTGTCAAAGACATCAAAAGAGAGATATAAGTGTAGAAATAAACTCATGGGATTTTACACCATAAGCTTTAGGGTAGCTCTTCCCACTATCTGAGTGTGTTCATTCAGATATTTGGCTTATATCTTTCCCATACATAAAGCAGAGATGCAATTAAGGATATTTTCACATTTACCTAATGAGTTTGTTTTCCTGCTTTTGCCTAACTGCCTCCTTACAGAATATTTTAATTGCACATTTTATAATATTTTGACTTCTGGGCATAATAACAGTGATGGAAATTATGATCATGAGACAGGATAATTAAAAGTTCTGTTTCATGTTTGCTATGCAGTTCTTATTTTATTATTATTATTATTGCTGTATTTGCCACCAAAAGAGAGTTATGTATTGCATAGATAAAAAGTCACAAGTTCTCACACATTTTCATGCCTGTCAAACACATTAAAGATTAAATCACACATTTTAATTTACAAGCTGAAGGATTTATAAGACTTAAGTGCAGCTGGTATCTGTTATGCTCTGCCTCAGAAACAGTAGCAAATGTATCCTCAAACATCATAAGCTCAACATCTCATTTGTTCCTGTGGGAAAGGTGAATGACTGGGAGTAGAGGTTGTCATTCACACATCAAGAATTTCATCTCCCTTTATCTAACACTATTTGTGGCATCTTATATGTTGTACCATGGCTGATTGCATAGGGCACATGTGTGCTACCACACATACCAACCCCATGACAAGTGGTGGACTGCTTTAGCATAGGTTCCCTAGATTTCTATATACATTGTGGGAGAAACAGCTGCAGGTCTTGCCAATGCAAATAGCTAAGCTGCCTCAGTCCCTCTAGGATGGGTGAGCTGGCAGTGGCCATCCACTGTCATCTTTTCCATTTCCTCCAGTGCCCTTGCCTCTATTTGAACTCAGTTTGTCTGGGTTGTAGAGGGGCTTCATTGCTGTACACAACAAGTATTTGTCAGGGCATGTTAATTTGTTGAACTCTTTTGGGCTTCTGTTAATCATTATTTATTTTGTTCATTCCCCACAATTGTAATTTTCCAATAATGCCAATGTGATATATGTAATAGTCTGCTTGCTTAAAGTGAGTATGCATATATATGGGAAAACATAGTACCCCATACCATCCTGTTAAATCTCTGCTTGCCTTATGCATATGAGACTTGTAAACAGTCAATTTGTTTGATGGGTTAGTCAGTTAGAATTGAAAAAAGAAGTGTATAACAATAATGCTATGAAACATGTTTTGAGCAAGCTGTGGGATTGTTTTGGTAGAAATTATTAACATCAAGTATCAGTCAGAGAGTGTGTGAACTAACCTCTGAAGATTGCAATGTGTTGGTCTGGTGTAAAAGTTTAGAGCAAGTCTGTAAATAAAAGTAATCATTGCATCTATTGTTTCACAGAGACGTTTGCTTAAGTAAAAAAAAAAACATCTAAAATAGAGGCATGTATTTAATGTGGAAGGGAAAGCACTAGAGGTATGAAAAGAAGAAGAGATATGAAGCAGTATGGTAGAAAAGAGGTGTTGGAGCTGAGGATTGGTAGAAGAGTATGATTGTGAATGGCATTAGGGTGGGCCATCAGAATATTGCGGCAGCACACTGTCTGCTTGGAGGGCCACCAGTATGAAACTTACAGTAGCATCCAAAGAAGTAACACTGGCCCTGCAAGGGTAATTGTACACTGAGTAAGTAAGTGTGAGTAAGAAAGGGGAGGTGAATAGAATATGCAGATCATGTATGACATCTCCAGCTGGAGAGACCATAAAGGTACCTAACCAAGAGGATTACTGGCCTCAAACAGTTGCCTTATGCAGCACGATTGAAAAAGCTAAGACTGTTCTCTGTTGCATACTGCTTTCTCAGAGGCAATCTCTGTCTAACATACAGAGCCATGTCCAACCCAGAATTGTTGAACATGCTCCATCTTAACAAAACCAAATTTACTCGAGCTACATGCTCTAGGGATATAAACTTCAACACAACAATGAATAGAACATGCTGGAGGGATAGATTCCCTTCGCAGAGACTTCCCTTACTATGGAACAGGGACCCGATCTACACAAGACAGAGCCCCTCACTATCACTCTTAAACAGGAACCTTGATGAGTGGATGGGTAACAGAAAGTTCACACAGGGAATCACACCAACAGCACTACTAGATAGGGGCCAAGGGT
The DNA here is from genome assembly GCF_019279795.1 of Protopterus annectens. Taxonomy (NCBI): domain Eukaryota; kingdom Metazoa; phylum Chordata; order Ceratodontiformes; family Protopteridae; genus Protopterus; species Protopterus annectens. Next base: position 1,339,643,915 of record NC_056725.1, read on the forward strand.
ACTAGTTGCTAGTACAAGGGTCTAGGGAACTACTAAAGGGGCGGTGAATACCGCACAACGTGGCTGGGCTAATATATGCCTTCAGGAAGATAGCCCAGTACCAACCTATGAACCTATAAGAATGGCATAATGAAGACTAGTGGAATGAATGAAATGTAAACACGACTAAAGGAAACGTTATAAGCATGAACCACAGAAAATCAAAACAGGTAATAATGGCTTGTTGAAGGCTACTAAGATGACATAGTGGAGGTAGGAAGGGGTAATGGGAAGAGTGGACTGACAGGATCAGCAATTAATTCATTTGTTAGAATAGAACAAAGCAAGCCTCAGAAACAGCACAAAATACAAAAAACAAGTGAGAACTGCTACATAGTACAAAGTAAACACTGCTCAATTCCTCAATGCATATTTCTTGACTTATGACAGCCCTTCCTTATGATATGTAACACAGGGCACTTTACCAACACTAACATTACCTTACTAATATACCCTCCTCGAAGTATCATTACTGTCTCTCATCCATTATTCTTCTTAATACAACTTACTAGTATTGATTCAATTACATTTAGTAAATTATATAACGTCCCTGGCAACCTGATTACTTCTAGTGAACTCTGTAAAGTCCTAGACACAATTTTACCTCTATTAACAATTAACATCTAGTGCTCTAGATTTCTTTCTTAATGCAAGTAAAACACATTATGCTGTTTTCTTACTTTTAGCCTCCTGTCAGTAATGTTTCCTCTTCCTGTCTTTGCTACTTTCTAAACCCTTTACCTCCACTCTAAAGTGAAAAGGCTAATGATACTCAGTCCCTTCTGTGGTGACAGATAACTAGTATGATCTCTGTATCTTTAATCCTTTACCTCCACTCAAAGATGAGATATTTGACCACATACTTACTTCATTTCTAACCTCTAGTCAAAGGCGAGAACATTGATGTTTACACCTGATTTATTAATACTAGACCTCTAATCAAAGGTGAAAGCTTGAACCATATTCTTACTTCATTGCTAACTTCTAATCAAAGTTGAGAACTTTGACCTCTGCACCTGCTTGTTAACTCTACCTCCTATCAAAACTGAGAGCTTTGATTACATCCTTACTTAATTTCTTAAACTCTAATCAGGAGTTAAAGATTTGACCTCTGCTTCCATTTCTTTAGCATTATATATCTAGCCACACATAACAGACTTGACCACATCCTTAATTAATTTCTAACCTCTGGTCAGAGGTGAGTCATTTGATCATTACTGCTTCATTGACTGTTCAATTCTTGCGAAAGGGGAGCTATTTGAACAAAACTTTACCTGACAGATTAAGTCATTCATGTCTACACTGTGTTTTATCTATACTTTAATTTAACATTCATAGATTCTTATGGCATCATGACATTTTTGAGGAGTGGACCAAGTAACAGAAGGACACTATGACTGTTAGTCTAGGATGTCCTGCAGTGTAGATATTAACCACTTGTCATCACTTGTTTGTCATATTTTCCCATTTGGGACAGCTACATGTTATTGAGGACCACAGAGTGAAATGTCAAGGTGGGAGACAGAAAATACACTGCCACAGTCCACAGTATCTTAGAGATACTGCCATTTGATTCTATTAATTATGAAAATATGGACTATTTATATATTTTCAATAACCAAGTGACATACAAACTATTGCATGTGCTCAGGTAAAATCTTATATGATGCTGAAGAAAATTTGCATTAATATTTGCACTAAAAATTGTAAATCTAGAGAGATATTCACTGTTGTTTATTATATTGTTAATAATATTAATGAGCATATTTTATATATTTCTTTAATTATCCTTCTATATAAGCACTTAGAGAAATAATTTCTTGCTGTCAAGGGATACCTCAAGTGTGACTGAATAAAAGTGCTCTGTCACTATATAACTAGATCGTGCAGTCTTCAATATATGAAACGGTGTTTGTTAAAGTTTAAAGAAAAATATAATTACGGGTATCTGTGCATTATAATACATTACAACACTAATGTAAATATTGAATGGATTATCTATTATTGCTGTAAAGAAAACTTTTACTGATAGCATTGTTGCTTATATCTTCTTGATACCATCTTGCTGCAGATGGCGCAGTGGTGCAGCGGTAGCGTTGTCACCTCACAGCAAGAGGTTCTCTGATTTCATTCTTGGCTGGGGTTCCTTCTGTGTAGAGTCTGCATATCTTTCCTGTGTTCGTGTGGGTTTCCTCTTGGTGCTCCAGTTTCCTCCCACATTACAAAGACATGAGTCTGGAGTGTTTCTCCCCAAGCCTCTGCTGAAAATTGGCTTTGTTCCAAGTTGGGCTTTCCCAGTTAACAAATGTTAAAAAAATGCAATTACTGTTCATGGTATATTTACATTTGTTTTTCTTATGCTTTTTAACTTGATTTCTTTACAAAATGCTATGGGAGAATGCTGGTAAAGGTATGATATCCTACAGCTCAGAGATGTTAATGAGTTAAAAATTGTCAGATGTGAGTGACTTGACCTCCACTTCATTAACCACTTTACCTGCAGTCGCTCACAGGAGAATCAACAACAACTTTAACTAATACTTTTCATGCGTCAGATTTGGAAGATTCTACCTTACCATCTTTCACTTTTAATTTCTGAACAAAGGTGTGTTGTTTCACTATTGCAGCTTCCTCGCTCATCTTTCCCCCTTTCGTTTATATAATTTGTATATAACCAATCACTACATCCTTTCCTGTTTATCCTTACCTTACCCTAAATTCTGTTCTCTTTTTGCTGACCCTCTGCACTCACCATAAACCATGCATGATTTCCAACCTCTACTCTCAACTCTTAATATCATGCCCATAACAGTAAATGGACAGGGTTTGTAAACATTTTGTCCCATGAAGTAGAGCTGGTATGCAGTAGAATGGCATACCAAAATCCACTGTGATTCATAAAGACTAATTATACAATGGGGTAAAACTGTATGCATGGTCTTTCCCCATTGAATAGCCACAGTACTCCACTCATGAAGGACATATGCAAGTGACCCCCCCTTTAAGGTTTATCTAGGATTCAGAGACAGTAAAACAACTATGAATGAGCAGGTCCTAACTACATACATTTTGGGACCTGAAGTGTACATTGGCAGTCGGTGTAGTTTGTCTGGTTGGACCAATCCAACTTCTCTTTTAATGATCAGTGCATCTGTGAAAATTAAAGGATTAAAATAGGAAAAGCCCTACTTGTTACACTTTCTCCTTTGATCCAGACAAACCTCATTCTGCAAATAGATATGCCCCCTCCCCTGCAGTGATACAGTGGTGCTGCAGACAATGGCAGCGCTTGATGGACTGGATCCCAACATCTGCATGTTATAGTAATACACTCTACCCTGCAGTCACAGGAACAAAAAGCAAAAGACATTCAATAGCCTTCCTCAAACTGCTTCTCTGCACACAACCGGAATGAGAAACTTTGTCCTAAAAAGATGCTCAACATTTCTAAAGATACCACATATGCTATTCATAAACATAGCGTGTCTTTGTCATCTTACAACAATCCATGGTTATGAATCATGGTAATGACAGAATGGCACAGTAACTAAGCATGCTACATTTATACATGTGCTCTATATAGCTATCAGTCTCTGGGAGGATTTTTTTTTTCATCTTGTCATCCCATCTCTCCTTTTCTTCTTCTCTTCCTCCATTTCTTCCACAATGGATACTTATCATGTTATCTACCCATTCTCATTATCTCAAGGAGACACAACCAAAAAGAGCAACATCTCCTTTGGTCAGACTTGTTAGTAGTTCTGGACAGTGCACATGCATGCCACTGCATACTCATGTCACTCAAACCCACTGCTCCACACTATCCCATTTCAAAGTTAAGTCAGTTGTTGCAAATTAATAATTCACAACATCCATTCTTCTCTACATCCACAACCCCTTTCCCATTTTTGTATATGGGGTTAGGGTGTCACTTTAATAGTGACAATCATCTAGACTCTAGAGTCAATGTTCACAACACACCATCTATCTCTGTAATAAATGTATCCCAGTCAACACTGCACAACTTATATTTGTTAATCAGGTAGGCCCACAGGATACACTGTTCCTTTTTCAGGGTAACACAGGAGTAATGTCTGGTTAAGTGACTTGCTCAGGATCACACAATAGACAAATAAGAGCTGAGGGAATCAAACCCTGTACCACAGGAATTACAGCTCATACCATTAACCATCTGTGCCAACTGACAGACAGTTTATATCTAAACTTATTAAATATCCTCACATACCTTACAACATGACCCCTCAAGTCCAGAACTACTTCAATTTTCTTTCAAATTCAGCCCCATCTCATCTTAATGTAATCTAGGAACCCCTAAAATTCTCAATAGGTCCCCTTCTACATTTGACCCTCTCTACCCCAAAGTCCTGAAAAAGTGCACTGCTTTTATTTGCAAACCTGTCACTTGCATTTTCAGTCTATCTTTCACTGTACTACAGTTGTACTCACTGAATGACAGAGCACGTTTTCTATCAATCTACTCCCTAAATCCACGAAACCCACTAGACTTCATCACTTCTGTTTCATTGCTATTCTCTTCCCTACAGGTACAATTGTTGAGCATATCTTGTATAGACAGAGCATTCAGTTTCTTTAGGTTAGGTACATTCATTCTACTAAATAGATTGTAGCTCTCATCCTTCCATGTCCAAAATGAGGAACACTAGCCCTTATAATGTGGAACAAATGGGCAAAATCTGGAACACATACTAATGGCTTACTAAGAACTCCAAGTAGGAAGGTCATAGGATGGTTAAAATATGCTGGTCTTACTTACGAGGTACATGAACTTTTTAAGACCCCAAATGAGGTACATTCCTCATAATGATGTACACTTGAGAGGTATGAATAGCATGCTGGGAAATTAACCTTTTATACCTCAATTGCTCTTCTAAAAAACACTAACACTATATTTTCAAACTTTGACAAAGGACAGTTCTAAATGGTGATTTGTTTGTCATACTGAAAAAGGTCTTTGATTCTATAGACCATGCTATTCTTATGAAAATGCATTCAGTCTTCAACTTTAGTGCAAACTGTTTAGCTTGGCTGACAAACTATCTCCACAAAAGACCCTTCTAGTCAAACTGAACAACTCACTCATTTTTTTAACTCACTTTAGCTCTGGGGTACCCAGGGTTCTATTCTCGGGCTAATCCTTTTCTCTTTGTTTGCTGGCTGATTCCTGCAGGACCTTCACATTATAAATATGGTACTCTGGTTCATAGTGGTAATATGATACTCTGTGCTGATGATCTCCTCCAACTGAAGTCTTCTGACAATATGACCAGACTTCAAAAGTCAGTTCTGGAAGACTTTAGCAGAGTATACCAACAGTTCTCTTGTTATCGTCTCACGGTTAAGTCATCTGGAACTAAAACTATGTTATTTCGAACCCCACAAAGACTAATTAATTGCCTCCTTTTCCCAGATAGTATAATATAATTTGTAAATACTTACAAATATCTTGAGGTACTGTTGGAGCCCAACCCAACATGTAATGCATAAACTGAATTTATAATCAACAAAGCATTCCAACAACTTAAACTGTCATTCAGTATCTCTCACCTCTTCTCCAAAACATTGGATACTGCATCTCTAAAACATTCTTATCCCTATACTAGAATACTGCCTTTCTCATATTGACTTAAATAACTCAAAAAAGTGATCTCCTGCAGAAAACCCTTAAAAAAATTTGCTACTTCATTATTCTTCCTCATGACGGAACACACCTCTGCAATTTACTGTCCTCTCCCAATACTTGCTGTGAGGTGGCAACGCTAACCGCTGCACCACTGCAGCTGCCCTACCACTGCCTCTGTTATAATATTCAATATTTCATATACTGTTGGTTTAGACATCAATTTCCATTTTCTAGCTATTTTGGAAGCCTCCAGAAATAAACTTAAAGGCCTTCCTGTATACCAGCTCAAAAGAATAATTTCCTTAGTTACACCCATTTGCTCCTGCGATATTTCTGATAGAGTACTCTGTAGGAAATTTTTAAAGTCTGCCATCTCATTACACTACCAAAACATGTTCCCAGTTACCTCTTTCTTCTCCATCACACCTCCAACATTTTCCATGAACCAGAGGAAAATTCTTTGGAGTTTCTTTGGGGTATAAAAATATTTATGAAAACACTTCCAAGCAAAGATCCTGAATCTTCTAGACTTTGTTGCATACTTCGGAGCCATATATATGTCCTCTCATTGTTTCCTTGTGCCTTGCTTATTCAGTCTCTCTTCCCAAGCTTTTCTAACCTTTTCTGATTGATTCCCATTTTTATCCTGCAATATTTTATATGCCCTACTAACTATCCCTTTTTTAACAGCAGCTTCTGCTCTACATTCAGCAAACAACTTTACCAGGACAGGACTTTCACCTAATATTCTCCTATCTGTTTTGCATTGCCTATACGCTGATATTAATCCCTGATAGAGAATGCAATCTCTAGTCTGCAGTCCAAGTGTATTTTTGTCCTCTTCCCATTCTATTACCTTTCCCTCTCTAGTTATTTGCTCCTAATATCTTGGTTCCTTTGCCAGTTTTATCCAGTAAATTCTTACTTCCTCTTGACTGTTCTCTGTGCCCCTAATTGCAGTCATCCCTATCAGCAAAGTCTCCTTTCTCCATTCTCATATTACTCAGTTCTTAGAATACTTTCTACTACTCTATGAGTATAATATTCTGTATGGCTGTTGTCATTCTCCTGAAGGGGCTACATCCACAAATCCCACTCTCCCCTTAATTCTTGAATTCCCCTCCTGTTTCATCATTACCCTTTTTCACTTTGATGTATATAACCTTAACCGTGTAGCTCTAATATATCCCTTCAAATCAGGTAATCCTATACAATCCTGTTCTATTGGAAGGATCAGCTTATCCCACTTGACCCTTGCCCTCTTCCCTTCCCAAATAAAATCCTTCAACTCTTTTATTAATTACTGTCCACAACTTCTCCTCTGGTTAATAAAAATATGCCTGACCATATATATAAAACTAAAGGGACTAAAATCATTTCCACTGTTTGCATCTTGCTATCCATATCCATAAACAAGAGCTTCCAGTTTCTTGGTATTTGTATTATCTTTTGTTTAGTCTCTTCCCACATATACTTAGCTGCCATAACAGAAATCTTTTTAATCCATACTCCTAAATGCTTCATTTTAAGACATGCAGGTAGGTGCGTGCGTGAATGGGTGTGCCTTCTTTGAAGGTTGGGTGTCGGACTGCCAACTTGGCACCATAAAAATCCACTGCCAATCATTAGCAGACTGGAGTTCTGCTGTGGTGACCCCTAACCGGGAAAAGCCGAAAGACATTACTATGATGTCCCCATCAATATGGGTATTGCTGAAGCATCATGTATGGACATAATTTACAGCTATAGCCTTTGTTTTATCTTCATTAATTTCCTATCGTGAAAAGACTTGAAACTGTCTTAGAATGTTCCACAACACTGAGATGTCCTTTCCTGGTTTTATCAGGTACACAATAATATCATCAGCAAATAAAGACAACTTTTCCTGATTGCCATACCAATTATATCCTTGAATTTCTGTAATACCAATTATATCCTTGAATTTCTGTGATACCAATTATATTCTTGAATTTCTGTGTCCCTTATTTTCTTTGCCAATGGCTCTAAATATAAAGCAAATAAAAAAGGAGAAGAGGATACCCCTGTCTGGTTCCTCTGTTCATACACAGCTTATTTAAGAGGAACCCACACATTTAATTTATATAGGGGAGGATTTAATAACTGCTTTTGTCCATCAGAGACATCAGCGTCAGACTAGGGGTGAATTTCTGATTACCCATACATTGATCCAAGTTGCACTTAAATAGGGATACAGAGGAACTTTGCTTCAAATGGATGAAGGGCCTGTTTCAGAGAATGGGAATTCTCTAAGAAGCATATCTGTCTCTCCAATGTGTCCTATTTATGTTACAAGCAAAATGTAGGTCTTTCAATCTAGTAGTTCTGATGCTGTTTTTTTTTTGTAGATGTGCAAAAGGTTCATCAAAACAGGGTCCAACGATGCCTTGTATACCAGGAAGAGATCACCTCTCAGAAGTCTGTATGATAGTGAGTAAAGAGACAGGGCTTTGAGGTGATCAGCATAAAATATTGTGTTTACTTCTAAAATTCTTTTTGTAAGGAACCTTTGTGGATGTTCCAGATGCTGCATGTGTCTGGTTGGGCACGTACTGAAGGGGGCATTTGGTATGATGACCCCCCCCCGGACCTAAATAGTATGCTTTTGTTTATAAGTTGAGCAACATAAAAGGATTTTCTTACTACCTTGGACACATGTTAGTTGAAGGCTAGGTTACTATCTACATGAGTTCCCAGATCAGTGACTAATGAATCAACGTTTAGGGGCTGTTTTATTGATGATGCAGTTATCCAGAGTGGCCAACTTCCCAAAAGTTACTATAATGCATTTCTTAGAACTTAATTTTAAGCCATGGCTTTGGCACCAAATGTTCCTGTTTGTGTTAAGCCTTCCTGAAGGGTGTTCTTAGCTTGGGGGTATTCAATGAATTCACCTAGTGTGCAATCATCTACAAACTTGGTAAGCCAGAGGCGTTTGACATCCAAAAAGTAGGTGCTAAAGAGGAGTAGGCCTAGTACACAGCCTTTGGTGACTCCATTGGTGACTGGCCTCTTTGTGGAGATCAGTGAGCCATATAGATATCCAGCATGTTATAAAGGGGTTTAAAGCTAGTTCCATAAGTTTGTTGACAATGCCCGAGTTGGGTATTGTATCAAATGCTTTAGACTGATCTAGGTAGGCAGTATGCACAATTTTCACCTAATGCATTGCCTTACTGGCCTTTTCAAAGAGGTCCACCAGATTCATTAATCATGACCTTCCTTTGACAAAGCAAGACTGGGATGGATCCAGTGTTTGGACATCTCCTATGTCATTGTTGATAAGTTCCATGATAATTCTTTCCATGGCTTCACAAATAAGACAAGTCAGACTAATGGGTCTGTAGTTTCCAGGATCTGTTGAAGGTCCTCCAGTATAAAGGGGGGATAACCATCACAGTCCTCCAGTCATGTAGCACAAAGCCAGTTTTAACACTATAGTTAAATAATGACTCCAGGGGTCCTGATGTCATATTTTAGACTGTTCAAGAGGCATCATGGGATGTTATCAGGGCCCATTGAGGTGTGTTCTTGGCTTTAGTGAGCACAGCCAGAACATGCTCCCTAGTTATAGTTGGAGGGGTTATAGTTGAGGGTAGTTTTTGGGTGATGGTTAGGGGCGAGAAGGGAGGTAAAGTTGGCACTAAATTTGTCTGCTAACAGGTTCATTATATAGCCAGACTTGGTGAATGCGGCACCATTAGCCACCATTTCCTCACATTGCTGTGTGCTGCACTTGAGGAAAGAAGGCTCTATTGTTATATTTCACCTGAGAGGCTATCTTAACCTTAAAGTTTGTTTGGCTTGACCTAATTAGCCATCTTAGTTGCCTATTTAGTTTGATAAGAGATTTTTTTTACCATTATATGAATTATTCTTCCTGATTTTTTGCCATAATTTTTTCATTTTGTTGTATATCCTGTTTAATTTGGGATGCTACTGGGGCAGTTTGCTTTTGAGGCTAGCCATGGGCTTACTTCTGGCAGGTACAGCTGCCTCTATGCAGTCATTGACATAAATGTATGAAGTCTCTGAGAGCAATTCAGCATAGGCTACTATATTCTTGGGGTTTGGAGGGGCAGTGAATTTTGACAAACCATTGCTTAATAAAAGGCAATTTGCCTTGGAATAGTTGCTAACTGCTATTGTTTTAATGGAATTATGGAGTTGATTTTAATTTTGAAAGAGATGGCTTTACAGTTAGACCTTACAGAGTAAAAAAGAAATCCAATGAAGGAAGCCACAACCACTAAACAAATGACACTAGAACATGTAACAGTACACACTAAATTTTATTAATGTAAAACAAATAAAAGACAATTGAGCACATAAAAACTATACAATGTGCTTTTATCCCTAAAAAGAAATGTGACTTCATCAGAACTACATAAACAACTATATCAATAAATTTATAGTCCTATCACTAATTACCTAATTTGAAAAGAAACAAGCACCATAAACATAACATTTAATTATAACAAGTATTTGTTAAGTAAATAATCATTGCCTAAAGTGAAATTGCACTGCAGAAACATGAAATCAGTTCAGATAATTCTTATAGGTCTTTTTACATATGTATAATTTAACCAAATAATTGTTCAAAGGAGGGTAAAATAAACATGATAACTTGTTCAATATACAAGTAAACCTGTGCCTGTTAGACTTTACCAGGGAGGTGAGACATCGAGGGGTGCCGCATTCTCCCATATTTGTGAGCACAAGGTCCAGTATGTTGGATCCTCTAATGGGGGTATTCACTATTTGGTCAAGGGTGTTTGTACTGATGAAGTCCAGGAAGCTCTGTGTCTGTAGATTTGAGGTGGTGCAGGATCCCCAGTCTATAGAGGGGTAATTAAAGCCTCCTTTGAGAACAGTGTTAAGTTGTATGCTAAGTGTCTCCAGTAATTCCAGGTATGCATTGTGAGCTTCTTGGGACATGGAGGGTGACCTATAGCTGGCTAGGATATGGTACAGGATTTTGTCTGTGGTGATCTGCATGTTGAGGAACTACAGCATGTCATCCTGTTTGACCACCCTAGAGGTGTACTTGTTACTGATATATAATAAGACACCTCCATCTTTAACCCTTGTCTGTGTAGATACTGGTCTAAAAGTGTGGAAGGCACTGAAACCTTGCACTGTTGGGGTACTCTCTGCAACTTTAAACCATATCCCGATAACTGCACAGATATCAATATTCTCAAGTGTGAAGAGGGCTTGAAAGGAGTATATATTTTTTTATTTAGGCTTCTGACATTGAGCAGTAACATCTCGAGGTCCATTTGAGTGAATTTTGCTATGTCGGTGGATTTGATAATTTGGCATTGCTTAAAAAAGGCACTAGGGAGGTAGATAAAGTTTTAGCCAGTATTCACAAGCCTAGAGGAGAAAGGTGCAGACCATCCCTGGCAAAGCAATGTTTTCTGTTAACCATGTCCTCCCAAGCTGACATATATTGGATCCCCTTTGAATGACACCAGAAAGACAGCCAGTTGTTGAAATCTATTATTTTTTTTCTCTTATTGTGGCATCATCCTCAGTGATGGTAATATACTGCGTATTGTTAGGCTTATACCATCCTGAGACACATAGTCTAAAAGCTCCATAATATCTCTCTTCATATAGTCCAGGGAGGTACAGCTCAGGCCATTTATACCTACATGAATTCTGATGGAATTGTAATGGTACCTGTGGTGTAATGACTTGAGTGTGTGTGTGATTGGGCAGATCCTACCCCCTGATAAGCAACTAACAGTTATCTTCTCCTTGTTCAGCCTGGTTAGAGGGGAGTCAGTACATCTTACAATGGATTCCCCTATGATGAGAGCCCTGGGAAGTGTGTTTTCTTGCCTTAGGGGCTTAGTGTTTAGGGAGCCACTGACAGTGACAGCATGTGTGGCATTAGGTGTTTTTTTCTGAGTGCCTCTGGGTTTGTTGAAGCATAGCTTTGACAGTGGGTGGTCTATGCGACCTTTGTTGTTTAAGAACAAAATAAATAGCCAAACGAAGATCCCAGTAGCTTGAGCAGGAAAAGTAATCCAATAAACAGAATCCACGGAGACAAAATGAACTTGTTAAATGCAGATAAAAATCACACAGATCTCCAAAAGTATAAAACCAGGTTTAGCGCTTTCATCTGCCCACAGCAGACTTCATCAGAACCATTTGATAACAGTTAATTAGTTCTTATAAAGCCTGTTTGGCGCCAAATTACTACCCAAATAATGACTGTAGGATGATTTAAAAAATAGATAGAAAAAAACATATACATAACTGCAAATATGTACTAAAAAACATCTAAGCTAAGTGTAATAGGTCATATAATGACACTCAAACCTTGTACAAAAATGACAAAAATGTGTGTGAATAACACTAAAAACCTCAAAATCAATATAATACATAATGCTTGACAATATATACAATATATAAAAAATATATAAAATATAAAATATATATATATATAAGACAATGTGAAATATATAATATAACATAATATTGTACCATAAAAAACATCCACACCTTAGCCACGGTCTAATAATAAAAATGGTTATTCACACACATTTTTGTCATTTTTGTACAAGGCTTGAGTGTCTTTATATGACCTATTACACTTAGCTTAGATGCTTTTTAGTACATATTTGCAGTTATGCATATGGTTTTTTCTATGTATTTTTAAATCATCCTACAGTCATTATTGGGTAGTAATTTGGCGCCAAACAGGCTTTATAAGAACTAATTAACTGTTATCAAATGGTTCTGATGAAGTCTGCTGTGGGCAGATGAAAGCGCTAAACCTGGTTTTATACTTTTGGAGATCTGTGTGATTTTTATCTGCATTTAACAAGTTCATTTTGTCTCCGTGGATTCTGTTTATTGGATTACTTTCCTGCTCGAGCTACAGGGATCTTCGTTTGGCTATTTATTTTGTTCTTTGGTTCACAGTTGCTTGGTTTACTTCTATAGTCGTTTGTTGTTTAAGAAGATAGCTTTTAAGTGCCTTAGTATACATTAGTCTATATTTATGCTGTATGAGGTGGGTGTTGTGTGTGTGGTTTTGACAACCTGATGTGCACTTGTATGCAAGAGTTTAGCCTCTGTTGTCATTGTGTAAGTACACCTTTTGCATACTTTGTCTGCTCCTTTAAGGATTAAGTGGTTGCTCCTAAACATGAGAAAATTGCTACATTGTCTTGAGATGCCCATATCCACCAAGTTGGCTACAGAGAAGTTAGGAAATCGCATATCCACACTTTCCAGTCCTTTGACTAGTGGGCTACAGGGGGCAGTATATTGGGGTTAGAAGGCTATTAAGGGTGCTTTGCTGGTGCAGACTAATAAGGGGTGATTTTTTTGTTTCAGATTATGCCAAACAGTACTAAATTCAACTAACTTTAATGTTTACACAATACTGAATTCTGCTAAATCTGTAGATATTGCCACTCGATGCCCAACTAGCTACTCTGAGTTTGTTGGGACGCAAGGTAATTGCTCTATATTTCTGCTTTACAAGGTACAGTCTTATGGACCATTCTACAGGGATAATTTGCTTCTTAGTGTTTGCTGCTGTACAGGGCATTGTTAACCTGTGCAAATGGACAACATTTTACAGAGGCACAGAAAAAATAGAAAACTAACCAATGAGCCCTCTGGCCAATAAAATGACAACACTAAATGTCCTTTTTTGTATTTCCCCGCTCAGATAGACACTTCCTGCCACATGATGAATAAACCCAGTCACCCTAATGTAAAAACACAGTAGAAAAGACCCACAAGTACATTGGTACCAACAAACCTATTAAACAGCTAGATGGAAGTCCTTTGCTGAGAGTGGTTTAAAGACAGTCATATGGCAGTAACAGTTAGAGGAAGAGTAATAGTTTTCTATAAAAAATACAGTGAAATGCACACACAGAAGCAGGGAACAGTAGTGATTATGCAAAATAACTTAAGCAAGTGGGATTTAGCAATTGAAATTACTTAACTTTGCCTGGATGGCACTGGATACAAGTAAAACACTTCCAGAATGCAGTGCTCCAAGCTTTGCTGAGCACTGGGAAAATGAGCAGGAGGCAATAAGTAGTAAAGGAGGTTTATTCAAGGGCAATACTGGTTTGCTGGATGGGGACTCAGCATCATGGATCTATGGAAAACAATGGGGGAGACTGCATGAGTAGCTTATATAACAGACAATAACAATGAAAGAGGGAAAGGAGAGACTTTGGAAATCAGGTTACCATAAGGCTGGGGGCCAGAGACATCGCCTTATAAAATCACTACAGCAAAAGGGTGGAAGAGAAAAATTTTCAAGCTGGCTACCTAGAGAAGTGTCCAATGGAAATAACTATCTTTCCTTTTTGATGAAAAGCTAATTACTCACAGTTCTACACTTCTCCAAGTCTTGGATAAAAGACCGTGTGAAGGATAGCTCCGAGCTGGAAATAGCAGACTAGCTAGACAGAAACCCAATCAAATAAATCCAGTATTGGAGCACTTTCAGAAACTTTACCTTAATGTATTAGTGGGGGATGGGGCAGGCACAGAAAGCAACTTTAATCAGGTAAATGATAATCAGAGTATAAAACCACTGAAGTGCTAGCCGGAGCAGAGACAATTCTCTCAGTAATAAACTTCTACTACATTTTAAGGTATTATACTATGTAGAAATGTACCAGTAACACTGTTCATTGGGAAAGAAAACCAGTAATAAAGGAGTAAAACCCAAATCTGGCAGCAGTACACGGTCATGCCACAGTACGGAATTACACTACAAGACTATTGTCCAGCAAGTTTAAAATACAAATGGAGAGCTTTTACAAGTAATTCTGCTTCTGGAAATAAAAGTGCATAATAATGCAGAAACACAATCTTCCAACAACGGTAAGTCTGCAATTTAAAATACAATATGAAGGTCCCAGAAAAAACTAAAAAATGCAAACAGTTAAGTTTTTTGGCTAAAATATGGAAGAAAAGCAGAAAAGTTCAAATAAGTATTACCACATTTTACTATACATGCAACTTAAATATTTAAGCAGAATTGAAATAATTCTCTTTTCTTTTTGAAGAAAAGCTAGTTACTCACAGTTCCACACCTCTCCAGGTCTTGGATAAAATCTTCCCTAATAACTCTCAAATAGTTTCCACCACTCATTCCTTAAATTCCTTCCTTTTTAACAGGTAGGTGAGGAAGTGCCATTGTCTCATTTTTACTTTATTACCATGTATTTTTATCTTAGTTTTTATTGGAGCATAATCTGAAATTGTTATTGGATGTGTGCCAAAGCTTTCAATTAAACACACATGTTCCTGTGAAATATACATTCTGGCTAGTCTAACCCATTTATTTTACTTTGGGGAATAAAATGTAAATTCTCTCTGAGTTTCTACTACTGCATTTGCATCTTTCATACCAAATATTTTCATAACTTTCTTCAGAAATCTACTGTCTTTGTTATATTTTCCCTTCTATGTCCCCAGATACATTGTTGCTGTTATAAATCAAATGCCAGTATTCACCTATAAATAATATTCACTACTGAAAGCTAATTATTTATTTCAAAATTCTCTTAATCTTTATAATAGCAGTTTTAGGTGGAATATAAATACATGCCAGCATGATCCTCATTCCTTGCCAATAGTCCCTTACTACCAAATATCTAGCAATTAGTATAAGTAATCCCCTTTTCCATTATCCCTGATATTTTGCTGAATACCCATCCTGAAATCCTTTCTTTATCAAATTTACATGTTCATTTCTTTCCAAAAGTGTCTGTTGCAACATTAATATTTGTACTCTGCATTTCTTAATATAAGTCAATACTTTTACTTTTGTCTATACCTGGAAGACATTAATATTCTGAAATAATATGAATAGCATAGCCATTATGATAAGAAGTTATTATTCCAACCTATTGTATATGACAGCTTTTTAAAATGTCTATTTTCAACATCTTTGTTACATGAACCCCACTGATTTGCAAGTTACTCATTTACACAGTTGTTTTTTGTCATTTCCATTTGAATCTATGTCATATTTTACAGTACTTTTTTGTTTTAATGAAAATCCTCAAAACAAAACACAGACCCCAAAACATTTCCGTAACCTATTAACTTAAAACAAATACACAAAACTATGTACAACTTCAAATAATGAAGTTTAACTCTCCTTGTAGGAGAAATTGTCCCAAATTGACAGCTGCACTCATGGCATTAGCTAACCTCAAATTAAGATTAACCATGCTAAGACACATGTTACAGCCTGTGCTCCTACTTGCACTAATTGCTGTCTTTTCTTGTCTTATCTCCATTTCCCTTCTAGATGTGAAAAACAGCTTGTATGTTTTCAGAAAGCATTACCTTTTTAGCCTTAAAAAAGCACACTGGCTATATTTAAGTACAACTAAATTATACCAAGTTGTAGTAAATTCATTGAAGTATTTAAGTACCAGGAAAGCTGCTATCGCTTATTGACTTCCAATAAATTTCAAACTTTGCTTGCACCTTTAAATTTTATATGTGCCTAAGCAAATAATGGCCAGAATCCTCGATATGTATTGCCTACACCTGTAATTACCTTGTCTCCATGGAATCGCAAGAACAGAATGTACGACTGCCCTCAGCTGTTAACTTCTCAACTCACACTGAATATTTATTTGCTAAATTAAAACTTTTCACTGAATTCACAGTGTTCTCTTACTTTAAAGCCCACATGCTTAAATAAAAAAAAATGTTTTGAAATTAAGCCAAGGGCATTTTTCCACACATTCATCCATGCAAAAGTAACAGAAAACATCTCAGCTCTACATATGTTATAATCAGTGCACTTTTGCACCCTGTCCCCTATCCCAACAGTCTAAGATCACAGCGTATTAACTTAAACATGCTTTTGTCCAGACTTCCTTGTATTTTAACATTGTAATGCCTCCATTTCTTAAAAGTAACAAAAAGTACTTGTTTACTTTAGTATTTTTATCACACACAATCTCTGAAAAGTCTCACCCTCATCCCTTCACTTTACATACCCTTGACTTCATACAACACAAATCTGCTTTACTATACAGCATGCAGTTTATATCATGAAATGTTTATACAAATACTAAGAACAAAAATTGTTTAACTTATAGTTACTTTTTTCTTTTTAGTGTCCTTCCAACATTAATGACATGAAGTGAGGTATATGCTTTTCAGACTGCACACTGGTTTAGTTTAACAGAGTCACAACATTGCAGTCTTTCTCAGCCACTTTTTCTTGTAAAGCCATATTTCATAAATGTGATAGATGTTTTATAGTCACATTTATTCACTAATTTCAGTGTTGTTGGTCTTCTTCTTGTTCATTTCCATCTCTCATCCCCAGACTCCAGTTCAAGTCCAAGGTACTCTCAAATCTTCTAGTCAACTCCTGTGCTTGTTTTTGGTCTATGTGTAGCCATCAAATGGAAAAATCGCCAAACAGTTTTACATCGTAAATGCCATTTAGTGAAACCTCCTCACACCCCTGCTAATCATATCTACCAACTCCGAAAGTGCACTACAGTGAGGAAAGGGCAAATTTCCATATCCATACCATAACACAATCTTACTTGAATGGCTCGATGAACAGCATATTCAACGACATATGCTGTTCAATGATTTTTCCATTTGATGGGCATTCATAGACCCATTTTTTTCTGTCACTCATTTTCCTTTGGAATATTAGAAAAGGCTTCACTGACAACATTTCTCTCTGAATTTTATTATCAGAAGAATGAGAAGCAGAGTCTCCTGCTTGATTTCTCACTTTTTGTTGGACAACTTTTGTATTTCCTCTATAATCTGTTCTGCGTCAAAAAACACCACTGATCTTCCAGAAAAAAAACATTCTGAAGACAGCTGGTTACAGCAGCTTGAATCTCACACCTGTCTCTCAACATTCCCTAAGTGCTGGGAAACATTTGCTTCTCTTTTGCCTTGTGTACAATAAATAATCATTTTACAAAACCACTCCACTGTCTCCAATTTTAATACTTTGCCCTTCTGCTACAATTTTGTCAGGATAAACTCTTTCTGCTGGTAAGGTTGCATCTTTAGTAATATAGGTCTTGTCTACTTTCCCATGGCCAGGTTTGGAGCATACACACAATGCGCCCTTTCAATTTACATATCCTGCTGTGGAGTACCAGCCCATTTGCTTATTTATACTTTCATAAAATTAATACAGTCTGTTACTTCTCATTTCTGTGGTATAGCAGAAAATCTCAGATTTTCTCTCCGTGCTCTGTCCTCTAACTCTGACATTTTTATAAACAACTCTTCTTGAGAATTGTCATAATCAGCCAACCTTTTCTTCATTTCAACTTCTGATTTTTGCAATTTTATCAGTTCATCTGAATAGCTGTGTAAAGCATCTTCCATTTTTTCCAGCTTTTTTTTTTATTTGAGTTGATATACAGTACTCATTCAGTGTTGTATTTATTTTAATCAGCTCTGAGCACATTTGATGTATTTTTTCCTCTAAATTACTGGAAGCCATCTCTTGTACCAAAGCTGGAGCTTGAACTGCCTTTTTGCTGAAAAACTGCAGGATTCTTCCCAGTCAGCATTTTCTCTTCACCTTTTCTTGCTGATTTTCTTTTTGGTTCTCTAAGTTTCTTCTTTGCTGACATCCAGACAGTATGCTTACTAGCCAATAATTGAATTTTACAAAAATTAGCAGAATTACCCGCTGTTTTCTTTCAGTTTCTTTTTTTCACATTGGTAGAACAAAAATTAAGCTGTTTATCAGTGTGCAGCCATCTTGGAAGTCCAAGACACCCTTCATCTTAAGCTGCCAGGAGAACTTATACAAAATTTGCCCCAACTATATAGAATTTACTCTCTGTCCTAACATATGAACTAGTTCTATCCTGTCATCTTTCAAATTACACAATACCTCTGCTTCATTAAATCCCCACAGTACCACACCCGTCCACTGCCAAAATCAATGTACCAAACATACTCTTCACTTTTTCCCTTAGAACTGCTCTAAATCTGAAAATAAGCACTCTATTTTCATTCTAAAGCCCTGCACTTGCTTGTATAAGTAATCTCATAGGTAAACACTAATAAACCTAAGCACTATAGGTTCATAGGCTCATAGGTTCATACTAGGCTATCTGCCCTAGGGCATTTATAAGCCTAGACAGAGTGTGTTTGGCTTTTGTCATCCATTTTAAATTAATTTTGCTATGCCCTTTTTCAAGGTTAGTATACTGTGCCTCTGTCTAACAGTGACACAGAAGTGATACCCAGGGTAAACCTACGATCTCCCATCCACTCATCAAGATTTCTCTTGAAGAGAGTCAATGAGGGACTCTGCCTAACCTGGACTGGGATTTTATTCCAGAGTGAAGGGAGCCTCTGGGTTATGAATCTGTCCCTCCAGCATGTCCTATTTATTTCAGTGCTGAGGTTCAAGTCTCTCGAGCGCATAGCTCGATGGGATTTGGATTTTCTGAGGTGCAGCATGTCCATTAATTCCGGGTTGGACATGGCTTTATACGTCAGGCACAGATCGCCTCTGAGCAGGCGGTATGCCACTGAGTAGAGCTGGAGTTTCTTTAACCGGGCAGCATATGGCATCTGTTTGAGCCCTTTGATCCTCTTGGTGAGGTATTTTGGGGTCTTTCCAGTTGCTGCAGGTGTCTGGTAAGGTACATCCCAAAAGGGGCATTGCACTCAATTATGGGCCAGATAAGGGCTGAGTAAAGAGGCATGATGACCTCCCCTGATCTAGATGTGAATCCCTTCATGATTAGGTGGGCTATATAAAATGTTTTTCTAACCACTTTGGCCACATGGTTGTCAAATGAGAGATTGCTATCAACTTGGGTCCCCAGGTCCCTAATTACTTCTTCTGCACTTAATGGATTACCACCTATGTGGTAATTTGTGGGCACTTTGTTTTTGCCAGAGGGGATGACTCTACACTTTTTGGCGTTTAGCTTGAGGCCATGGCTCTGGCACCAGTTGCCTGTTTCTATGAGGCCCTTTTGGAGGATGCTTGTGTCAACTGGAGAGTCAATTATGGTGCCCAGTTTGCAGTCATCTGCGAACTTGGTCAGCCACAGTCCTTCTGTGTTGGCCTGTACCTCTGAGAAATATATACCGAACAAGAGAGGTCCCAGGACTGAGCCTTGTGGGATGCCACTTGTAACTGGTTTGGAGTCTGACATGGCTCCAGCAATTCTAACCATGTGGGTTCTGCCCTTGAGCCAGTTTGCAACCCATCTAGTGACATAGGGGTTTATATTTAAGCTGTTGAGCTTATCTATAATGCCCGAGTGGGGTATTGTATCGAAGGCTTTTGCAAGGTCCAGGTAGGCTGTGTGGACCACCTTCCCCTCGTCAATGGCCTTGGTGACTGTTTCAAAGAAATTGACCAGGTTTAAGAGGCAAGATCTGCCCTTAACAAGACCGAACTGGGTAGGATCCAGTGTCTGTAGGTCCCCAATATCTTTATTTATGAGGTCCATGATGATCCTTTCCATAGCTTTGCAGACCAAGCTAGTCAGACTTATGGGGCGATAGTTTCCAGGATCCGTTGAGGCACCACCTTTGTAGAGAGGGACCACTGTTGCTGTACGTCACTCTTTGGGTACATATCCTGTAGTAAGGCTGAGATTGAACAGTAGTTTTATGTTTGGGTTTAGATGTAGGACGCAGCCCGGGACACCGTCTGGTCCCAATGATGCTGTGTTTTTTGCTTTGGAGAGGGCGGCTCTTACCTGAGTATCTGAGATGTCAGGGTGGCAGCACTCTGCTGGGATAGATATTTGCCCTTTTGGTGGTGGGGGGGGGGGTTTGCACTGAACCTGTCAGCTAGGATGTTGGCAATGTCTGTGGGTTTGATGTATTTTTTGTCATTTTGGACTAATTCTGAGCATATCTGGGAATTCCCACCCAGGTTCCTAACATAACTAAAGAAAGCCTTGTGATTATCCTTAGTGCCCTGTGCAATTTTTCTCTCGAAGCTGGCCTTAGACGATTTTGAGTGCCCGTAGTTTTTTGCTAATACTGATCAGAGATGCCTTCCCTTTTTGGGATTTTGCTCTATCATGTAGTAGCTTCCTCCTTCTATTGTATAGTTTGTTTATGGCTGGGGTCCACCAGACAGGACGTCTGCCTTTGGAGGATTGGGTCTTGGTTTTATTTGGGATTGCATGATCCATGCATTCCTGAAGGTGTTCATAGAATGCGTTTATAAAGGATTCTGCGGTCTGGGCCGTATTTTCCACAGGTTTTGAGGAGTGTGAAATTTGCTTTAGAGAAGTTTTTCACTGTGGTTTTCTGGGCAGGGGGTGGAGTCGGGATGTGAATATCCAGTGAGATTAGTTTATGGTCTGATCTTACCAGTGAGGGATACACTTCTGGTCTGGAACATAGAGTCCCCATGTTGGTGATGGTCAGGTCCAGTATGTTTTCCCCCTCTTGTGGGATTGGTAACAAGTTGTTCCATAGCATTTGAGTTTATAAATTCTAGGAACCTTTGGGCCTGGGTGTTGGAGCTATAGTAATGCTCCCAGTCTATGTTTGGGTAGTTGAAGTCGCCCAATATAATGGTGTTTGGAGAGGCCTTCATATTTTCCAGTGTTCTCAGGAAGACCGAGTGGGGTTCCTGGGTTTGGGAGGGTGGTCTGTAGCAGGCTATAAACTGGAAGGCAGTTTTACCCACTGTTAGTTGCACATGGATAGTCTCTGATGCTTCGTGCTGTGCCACCAACCTGGAGGTGTGGGTATCTTTGACAAATATTGATACTCCCCCTCCTTTTATGGTTCGGTCCAAGTTTTGGGGCTGAAAAGCATGGTATGAGGTAAAACCTGGTAGTGCTGGGGTGCTCAGGAGCCTTGAACCAAGTTTCTGTTACTGCACAGATATCGATGTTCTCCATGCTAAGGAGAGTTTCGAGTGCGTGCATCTTGAGGTTTAGACTTCTGGCATTGAGTAGCATTACTCTTAGTTTCTTATCCCTTGTGATACCTATGGAGGTGGGTTTGTCTTTTGAGCCTTGCCTAAAAAAGGCACTATGGGGGAAGCAAGAGCCTTTGCCAATATCCGAAAGCCCAGGGGTGACAGGTGCAAGCTGTCCCTAGCGAAGCATCGTGGCTTGTCGAGCATGTCATCCCAGGCTGACAGGCATTGGATCCCCTTTGAATGACACCAATACTTAAGCCAGTTGTTGAAATTGATCATCTTGTCTTCATATTGTGACATCATTCTTGGTGAGGGTAAGATGCTACTCAAGGTCAGGGTCATACCGGCCTGGGCTACATGCTCAGAGAGCTCCTCTATGTCTCTTGTCATGTAATCCAGGGAGGTACATCTCAGGTCATTCACACCAGCATGGACAATGACAGAGTCATATTTGTACTTGCCTTGGAGTGACCTGAGTGCTTGTGTTATGTGGCAGATCCTAGCGCCTGACAGGCAGCTCACCGTGACCTTCTCCTTGTTCAGCCTGGTGAGCGGGACATCAGTGTGCCTGATGATAGAGTCACCTATTACAAGTGTATCAGGTGTGTTGTTTAGCCTTAAGGGCTGTGACTGTTCGGCACACTGGCTTTGTGAGCTATGTGTTGCACGTGTTTTGTATTGGGTTAGCAGTTGCTTGGGTGTCTGCTTTGGAGGTCTCTGCTGCTTAGGCAGATTTTTATTTAGAGCCTCCGGGTATGTTTTTGTGTGTTTATGTGTTTGGTTTGCTGTCGTGGTAGGTCTATGTGAGACTGGAATCGTAGTGAGTGCAGTTTCCTTCTCCTCCTGACTGGTTACGCCAGTACTGAGTTGAGAGAGCTTAGCCTCCAGTTTGGCTATATGGTTGCATCTCTCACATGTGCTGGAATTTGTTGGGAGGAGGAGAGGGTTGTCTGTGTACATGAGGCAGTTGTAACATTGCCTCAAGATTCCCAGATTCACCAGCTGGACTGGAGAGGAGATTGACAACTGACCTTTGGACATGCTAGAATAGTATTGGGAATTCTTTTATAATTGAAAAAAGGGCCAATGGGGAACAAGGTACTCAAGGGGAGTTTGTGAGGGTGTAGTGCTTTTAATTTTTTAGTGCTGACTTATATAATCCTCTTATACTCCTTTTAAGCACTTGCTCCCTATTGGTTATTTCTAATCAGTCAATAAGTAGTTCCCTATATTATTCAGGCATGTCCAAAGGTCAGTTTCAGGTTTACTCTCCAGTCCAGCTGGTGAATCTGGGAATCTTGAGGCAATGTTACAACTGCCTTATGTATACACACCACCCTCTCCTCCTCCCAACAAGCTCAAATATATGTGAGAGATGCAACTATATAGCCAAACTGGAGGCTAAGCTCTCTCAACCCAGTACTGGCACAGCCTGTCAGCAGGAGAAGGTAACCACGCACACCACAAATCCAGTCTCACATAGACCTATCACATCAGCAAACCAAATACATAAACACACAAAAACATACTCGGAGGCTCTAAATAAAAATATGCCTAAGCAGCAGAGACCTCCAAAGCAGACATCCAAGCAACCCCTACCATGAAACAATACCCACATAGCACATAGCTCACAAAGTCAGTGTGCCACACAGTCACAGCCCTTAAGGCTAAACAACACACCTAATACACTTGTAATAGGTGACTCTATTGTCAAACACACTGACGTCCCGCTCACCAGGCCGAACAAGGAGAAGGTCACTGTAAGCTGCCTGTCGGGTGCTAGGATCCGCCACATAACACAAGCACTCAGGTCACTCCAAAGCAAGTACAAATATGACTCTGTCATTGTCCATGCTGGTGTGAATGACCTGAGATGTACCTCCCTGGACTACATGAAAAGAGACAGAGGAGCTCTCTGAGCATGTAGCCCAGGCCGGTATGACCCTGACTTTGAGTAGCATCTTACCCTCACCAAGAATGATGCCACAATATGAAGACAAGATGATCAATTTCAACAATTGGCTTAAGTATTGGTGTCATTCAAAGGGGATCCAGTGTCTGTCAGCCTGGGATGACATGCTCGACAAGCCACGTTGCTTTGCTAGGAACTGCTTGCACCTGTCACCCCTGGGTTTTCGAATACTGGCAAAGGCTCTTGCCTCCCCCATAGTGCCTTTTTTAGGCAAGGCTCAAAAGACAAACCCACCTCCATAGACAACACAAAGAAAAAAAAAACAAGGGTAATGCTGCTCAACCCCAGAAGTCTAAACCTCAAGATACATGCACTCGAGACTCTCCTCAGTATGGAGACTATCGATATCTGTGCAGTAACAGAAACCTGGTTCAAGGCTCTCGAGAGCACCCCAGCACTAACAGGTTATACTTCATACCATGCTTTCCGGCCCCAAAACTTGGACCGAACCACAAAAGGAGGGGGGGTATCCATATTTATTAAACACCTCCAGGTTAGTGGCACTGCACGAAGCATCGGAGATCATCCATGTGCAACTAACAGTGGGAAAAACTGCCTTTCAGTTTATAGCCTGTTACAGACCACCCTCCCAAACACAGGAACCTCACTCGGCTTTCCTGAGAACACTGGAGAATATGAAGGTCTCTCCAAACACCATTATATTGGTGACTTCAACTACCCAAACATTGATTGGGAAAACTACTCAAGCCCAAACACCCTCACCCAATGGTTCCTAGAATTTATAAACTCAAATGCTATGGAACAACTGGTCCCCACTCCCACAAGAGGGGAAAACATATTGGATATGGTCATCACCAATGTGTGGTCTCTATGTTCCACACCAGAGGTATACCCCTCATTGGTAAGATCAGACCATAAACTAATCTCACTGGACATCCATATTCCATCCCCACCCCTAGCCAAGGAAACCATGGTGAAGAACTTCTCAAAAGCAAACTTCACACTTCTCAAAACCGAGGTGGAATCCTTCAAAGCCCCCGGGCCAGTGGAAAATACGGCCCAAAATGCAGAATCCTTTACAAAAGCATTCTATGGACACCTACAGGAATGCATGGAGCATGCAATCCCAAATAAAACCAAGACTCACTCCTCCAAAGGCAGGAGACCTGTCTGGTGGACCCTGGCCATAAATAAGCTATACAACAGTAGGAGAAAGCTACTACATGATGGAGCAAAATCCCAAAAAGGGAATGCATCTCTGATCAGTACTAACAAGAAATACGATCCCTCATAAAATCATCTAAGGCCAGCTTCGAAACAAAAATTGCACAAGACACTGAAGATAATCACAAGGCCTTCTTTAGTTATGTCAGAAACCTGGGAGGCAACTCCCAGATCTGCTCTGAGTTAGTGCAAAATGACAAAAAATACACTGAACCCACAGACATTGCCAACATCCTGGCAGAAAAGTTCAGTGCAAACTTCTCCCTCCCTTTCCCAAAAAGAGCAAATGTCTATCCCAACAGAGTGTAGCTTTCCTGAGATCACAGATGCACAGGTGAGAGCTGCCCTCTCCAAAGCAAAAAACACAGCATCAATGGGACCAGACGGTGTCCCGGGCTGCATCTTACACGAGCTCTAAGAAGAACTAAACCTTCATATAAAGTCACTGTTCAATCTCAGCCTTACTACAGGATATGTACCCAAGGAATGGCGTACAGCAACAGTGGTCCCACTCCACAAAGGTGGTGTCACAACAGACCCCGGAAACTATCGCCCTATAAGCCTGACTAGCCTGGTCTGCAAAGCTATGGAGCGTATCATCATGGAAATCATAAACAAAGACATTGGGAACCTCCAGATACTGGATTCTATCCAATTCAGCTTTGTTAAGGGCAGATCTTGCCTCTTGAACCTGGTCGACTTCTTTGAAACAGTTACCAAAGCCATAGATGAAGGGAAGGTAGTCCACACAGCCTACCTGGACCTCGCAAAAGCCTTTGACACAATACCCCACTCGGGCATCATAAATAAGCTCACCAGCTTAAATATCAACCCCTATGTCACAAGATGGGTTGCAAACTGGCTCATAGCCTGCTTATCTAGTTGACAAACACAAAAATAAGTAAGCAAGTAAATAAATAAACAGTGCTAATAAAAAAATAATAAATACACAATGCATAAGTAAATTTAGACACAGACAGTCAAAATAGTGCTTCAGGTAAAATATAATTTATGTAGGAATGGAGTGGTGCAAATTTAAAAGGGACAAGATGTCTGACAAGTACTGTGGGATTTGGTGTGGCCGAGGAGAAAATAGTACCGACATTAATTGCATCTAATGACACTGTCACCATTGACTGACATGGCAAAGATTATTTGCATGCATGTGGGGCTGACATAAAAACTAAATCTGCTAAACTTTGATAATTGTTTGCAATACTAGAATGCTTAACATTTTTGAATTTCAGACTTCACTGGTTACTGAGAATATAGGTTACTGAGAATATAGGTGTGGCTTTGTTACTTCAACATTTTCTGAACCTTAGGAATTTCCCTTAACTATACCTGTTTACCAGATTTAAATAACTCTAGGTCAAGTAGCAAAGAAAGCAGGCTATCACTTTTATTTTTTATTTTATTTTATTGCATTTGTTTACCGGGAAAGTCCACTGGGCCTAAAAGAGCCCATTTTCAGTGGAGGCCCGGGGAGAAAAGCTCCAATGAGATAGAGAAAAAATATAAACATTAATTAGTACAGAAGAAGAAAAAGTGTTACAGATAGTAAATATAGTAACATATACAGAATATATGCATAAAAGCAGGAATTTAGTTTATTTGATTACAGTAATATATACAGAAGATATACATTAAAGCAGAATTCAACAAATTCAATCGGAGTGGTATAAACTGAAATATATTAATAAGTATTATTGTACCAGTATCAACAAGTAAAGATAAAAATAAATATGGAGAAAGTTTCATCAGTCACTAGCAGCAAAAGACATAGGAGTTTAGTAATCATATAAGGAGAGTGAAGAGGTTAGGTTATAGAGCAGGAACATAGCCAGGAAGAGTTGAGATGATTGTTCAGTATTTGTTTGAAGGTGGTGATGCTGCCTACGTTTCTTATAGAAGGTGGAAGTGAGTTCCATAGTTTGGCAACAGTGAAGGAATAGAGGAGTTGACCAGCAGTTAAGGTGGGCTTATCTACTTTTAGAGGTAGATGATTTTCAGATCTTAGAGGCCTGCTGGGATGGTATTTGGCAAGTAGAGTTGAGAGAGCAGGACAGTCTGTGGGCCTGTAGATTATTTTGTGCGCAGTAGTTAGTTGGGTGAATGAGAGATGGTGGGGGAGTTCCAGCCACCCTAATTGTTTCAGTGACTTACAGTGGTGGGATGAGAATTTGGCTTTGGTGGCAAATTTTGCTATTCTGTTGTAACACGTAGCAAGTATGGATTTTGTAGAATTTTGGATATTAGTGAGGAGAGGGGCACCATAAAGGAGAGAGGGTAATAAAAAGGCAGTTGCAAAGGTTTGTCTAGTAGAGAGGCTAAGAAAGTGTTGGTGCCTGTACAGCATACCAAGCTTTGGGTGTGTTTTTTTGATGTTATCGTTTATGTGTAGGTCAAAGTTAAGGTTTTCATCTATAATAATGCCTAGTAATTTAGTGTGTGGGACAACTTCTATAGTGGTATTGTCTTGGGCTTGTATAGTGAAGATTTGTTTATTAAATGGGGTAGTTTTCCTAGGAGTAAAAATTACTTGTTTAGTTTTTTTTTTGGATTTAGGGCAAGATTATTGTAAAGCATCCAAGATTCAGTAGAGGTGTGGGCATTCTGGGTAATTTGCTGGAGTTCAGAGCTGGAATTTGCAGTGCATATTATTGTAGAGTCATCAATATACTTGATTACTGAGCATGTGGAGAGAGGTGTGAAAGTTGTTAATAAAGATGCTAAATAAGAGAGGACCAAATATGAAGCCTTGGGGTACCCCTGTGGAAGTACTGAGGAAGGAAGAGTAAGATTGTTGCCATTTGGTGGATTGCTGTCAATTGGAGAGATAACTGTTGAACCATTGTAGGGTAGGGAGAGAAATGTGGAGGGTGGATAGTTTAGAGAGGAGGATAGTGTGGGAATCAAAAGCTTTGGAGAGGTCAAGGAAAAGTGAAGCAATTATTTTGCCAGAATCCTGTGCCCAGTTAACTGTATCAAGGAAGGATAGGAAGGTGGTAGTGGTGCTGTGTCCTGGTCTGAAACCATGCTGAGTGGGTGATAACATTTGATTTTCATGCAGGTGGTTGAGGAGTTGGGCATGGATGCATTTTTCCAGTATTTTACAGAGGGTTGAGAGAATTGCTATGTGTCGAATGTTTGTGGTGTCTGTGTTGGTGCCACCTTTGTGTAAGGGGAGAATGAATGCTTTTTTCCAGATGTCTGGGACAAGGGATTCTTTAATTGATCTGTTAATGAGTGTGCTGATGGGATAAGCTATAGAGTTTGCTGCTAGCTGCAGGAAGTGTGGGGGTAGATTGTCAGGGGCCAGAGTACAGAGTTTTAGCTTAAGTAAAAGTTTTTTTTTATTGTGCTGGTGGGTATGGGGGAGAATTTTAGGTTAGGGTTAAGGGTAGACTTGTTTTCTGAGATGATTTGGTCATCAGCTGTTTTATTGGTGGTGCTATTAACTGTAGGAAAGGTGGTGGTTACGTTAGCTATGGTGTCATTGAAGTAAGAATTGAAGAGGGTAGCAAGTTCAATGAGATTTTTTTGTGGGTCAGGGGATGGATTGCTTGGAGAACCTGGGTGTAATGGTTGGCTGATGGAGGACCAAATCCTTTGGGGATTATTTTTAAGTTGGCTTTGTAGGTGGAAGTAGTGGTCTTTTTTATCAGTGGTTATTAGATGTTTTGCCTGGTTACAGAGTTGCTTGTAATGTAGTAGAGTTGAGGGGTCTTTGTTTTTCTGCCATGATTTCCAGATTTTATCCCTTGTGGACATTACTTCTTTGGTGGATTTTGAGAGCCAGCATGCATGGTTATGTTTTATTTGTTTTTGGCGGGTGGGTGCTTGCCTATTTAGGATGTCTAGAAATGTTGAATTGAAAAATTCAACAGCCTCATTAAGTGGTAGGGATTTGAGGGGTTTCCAGTTTACTGTAGCTAAGGTTTCATTAAATATGGATGATTGGAACTTAATAAAATTTCTGGTAGATTTGTATTGGTGTTGGCCTGTGGTTGGAGTAGTTTTGCGTATGTTATATGCTGGGTGGTGGTCACTAATGGTATTAGGTAGTATGCCTGCACTGATGACATTGAAAGGGTGGGGCACTAATATCCAGTCTATGGTGGAGCCCCAGCTGTAATTTTTGTGAGGTCTGGTGATGTCTTCAATTGGTTGGGAGAAGTTGTAAAGATTTATGTTTTTTGAGGGGCTGTTGTGGCCTCTATCTAGCCAATCGATATTTACATCACCTAGAATGATGGTTTCATTATATATATTTTGGGAAGTCCAAGCAAGTATGTTTTCTAATATTGGTATGTTGTTTCTTGGAGAAATATAAAGAGCAATTATGCAAATGTTTTTATGGTTGTTAAGTTTTAATATAGAGATTAGTACTTCGGCTGGGGAGAAGTTGGATGCTAGTTTTGAGTAGGGAATTAATGTGTAATTTCTAGGGAAGAGTATTGCTACTCCTCCTCCTCCTCTCTTGTTGGGTCAATCAACTCTCAGTCACGAGTAGCTTGGGGGGAGAAATTCCATGTCTTTTATATATGATTTCAATCAGTTTTCGGTAGCTGCTATAATATCTGGGTTGTACTTAGAAATCCACGCATGGAGTTCAGGTATCTTGTTTCTAAGGCTTTGGAGATTTATGGTTGATAGCATAAGAGATTTGCTAGGTTTGCTGGAGCTGAGGGGGGCTGGGCCTGGGTTAGGTTGTACATCACCACACTGGGAAATAGTGCTTTGGCAAATTGTGTAGGTTATACTTCTCAGTTTTTTCCTAAAAATGGTGTAGTTGCTGCTGGTGGTATGATAAAGGGAGTGTCTTTGGAGAGGTAGAATTTTCACTTTGCATAATACAGAGGTATTAGCTGTGAATAAGCTAGGGTGGATGTCTGAGTAACTTGATAAATGTGGGTTATGTTTGCTGGTTGTACAGGTAGGTGCAGGAGGTATGTTGGGTGTCGGGAAAGTTGTGATTATTGTTAGGAGAGAGAGTGTAAGTGAGAGAAGCAAGATCATAGTAATAGTTGTGATGGACATGATGGTGGTTGAGTGCAGTGTGATAAAGAATATGAGCAGGATAGAAGTAGTTTAGAGGATGGAGTACTATATGGGCTTATTTAGAAATGGGTGGGGAGGTAGAGTACAATAATGAGGGGGTATGATAGGGGGATAATTAGGGGGGTTATAGGAGAGGTGGAAGAGAAGTATGGGAGGGGTCAGGCTAGGTATAAGGTTGATGTTATGGTGGGAGGGTGGGGATGGGAGCAGGGAGGAGAGCGGAGTGAGCGTAGCAAATGGACCAGATTCAGCCCCACAGGGAGAAGACCTGAAAAAATTATCAGTTTAAAGGTGAGTACTGAGCTTAAAATATCAGTATCTAACAAAAGCTTAATTGACGTAGCTCTGGAATACTTTAATTTTCACTGCAGGCACATAAACAGGGCTGTTTGGCAGTTTTAGAGAAAGTTGTTATTAGTCTAGAGACTCTGCTGAAAGTAAAGCAAGCAAAATTTACTAATGTAAACAGTAAAGGCTTGGGACTGTGTGTGTGTGTGTGTGTGTGTGTGTGTGTGTGTGTGTGTGTGTGTGTGTGTGTGTGTGTGTGTGTGTGTGTGTGTGTGTGTGTGTGTTTGTGTGCTTAAGGCTGGTTCAAGGTATTGGCCCAGTCTAGTGTCAATTGGCTGGAACCCTTCCTGGATGTTGTGCATACACATTTTAAGCCTTAAAACCTGACAAAAAACAAAGTTGTAATTCATCTATTACATCAGAAAAGCTGTAGGGTGTCAGGTTCTTGCTTCCTGGAGTTTTATTTAGTTACGATAGTCAGCTTCAGTGGATGAAGTGGAAAATGTGTATTGTAGTTAATCCCAAGTGTGTGTGTGTGTGGGGGGGGTTCACGCAGGAAAGAAACCCATGCAACTGAAAAATAAAATTAAATAAGGCAGAATTAGTGCAAAGGTTACAGAATGTGAAGTGCAAAGCATGCAAGGTATACAGATAAAAAGTAAAACTGATTATATTGCATACATTATTAGCATTAACATGCAGCCTCTGACTGATAACATCTGTACAATCCAGCAGTGAATACAGACAGGATATATTGCACAAAGCAAGTATGGCTGTTCTAAGGCAATAATCTTACAGTTAATTTATACAATATGAACATTAACATGAACTACACTCAGTCTTCTATAAAAGCTATTAAAAAGTACAGCCTCTGAGCCTTCTAAGAGCAGTAGCATACAGCAGGAATGCTTACACTTTTGCTAAAGACTGTTTCACCTATTTTCACAGAAATGCTTACACGTGCTAAAGACTCTGTTTCACCTATTTTACTTTGTAACAATGTTGAAGCTAAAATCTTAGTTGTGAAAATATTATTAAAATATTGATTTATTTACTTGACTGGATTATTCTATAGCCCAGGAGTGTTAAGTCATGAAGATAATACATTATAAATATTGTAAAGCTTTGTCTGGATTTCTCTTACTACGTTTGGGAGTCTTATGTTTCTTATTATAAATTGAAAAGTGTGCTATTGTTCTAAATATCAAGTGGAAAGCTTTCTGGATGACATAGTCAAGGCAGGTTATACACAGATAAAAATTCTGCTCAAAGAGATGAGATTTTGAACATTATATTTGTACACCCCTTAGTTGTTATGCTAATCATTATACATTTTATGCATTGGGTATGTAGCACACCCACAGGTGTAGTTGAATGTTATGGGTTCTTTCCTACCTGACTCTGGTGACACCCTTATTAGGCCCAACACACCAAGTTGGCAAGAATGACAGATTTTATTCTAGGTGACACATCTAGTTTAAAAGGCAATAGCACAACCACTAACAAATTATTTCAACAGTGCACCAGTTAGCAATAAGGCAATATGAGATATGCACACAATGAAAACATACATTCACCCTCTTCCCCAGAACTCAACAGAAAAAGGTCTTGACATTCAAACATGTACAAAGAAGGCATTATCAATGAGCAGTAAAGCTTTAGAATGCAGCAATAGAAACACAGGAAAAATGCAATGCCATTAAGCAATAAAAGAGTTATAATCCAACAATACAGATATGAGAAAATGCAATGTCATTGACCAGCAAAATTCTTGAAGGCAGCAGTACTAACATGAGCAAAATGCAGTGGCATTGAACAATGCAGATCTATAATGCAACAATACACATATGAGAAAATGCAATGTCATTGAGCGGTACTAACACCCTCAACCCTCTTGATCAATTCTAAACAGACCAACTATGAAACACTCTATTATACCCTGTTCACTGGCCAGTGACTACTTACAGTCTTGCTGTTGGCATGATGGGGTCCAAGTTGGAGCTCATATGGATCCCAGTTATGTGTAATCCACAAAGCATTTGGGGGATCCACAATCTTATAAAAATATAAAATGATGGCCAGAGCCTCTCACCACTCTGTCGAGAATATCCTAGTGACCAGACACCATGGTTCCTCTGATGAGAAAGGTAGAAAAATCACCTGACAGAACTCTGGTAATCATCTACGGCTTCTCTGTACTAGGCCCAAAGGAACTCCTTTTCTTGCTGAATCATATGCAGGCATGGAACTACTGGTTTCAGACTTTTCTCCTGATTCCACAAAATACCATCATCCAGGATTTCAGCAAAAATATAGACACAATCTGCTACTTCACTTCCCTGTCCTAAAGCACTAGAAAAGAAAATCCAGTCATGCTGCAAGGCCCTTTTTCCCTTCAGCTCCCTGTTTCAGTCTTCGCTCCTTTGGCTAGTGTTCCAATCTCCTCTTTCACTTTTGAAATTGTCTTTTATATTCCTGAAAAGAGCTCCACCTTGTGGTGTAATTAATAACTACAGTCTATTCTACAATGAAATACAGTGGGAGCTACACCCTCCCCCCACTTGAAAATCTTGGGTCCCCCCAAGTCAAAGGTAGATTAGCAGCAAAATATTTACAAGCACTAATGCACCATCAACTGAACAATATTTTTGCATTCAAAAGGTACATTCCACCAAGGGTAATCAGCCTTATGCGTAACCTGGGAAGGGGTGACACTACTGGAATAAGAGACAGAGGGATTATGGGTGCAGACTCTCTGATGAGCTGTGGTCAAAGGTTCCTGTGTACTATGTCCCAAACTGTTATTTGTAAGTCTCTGTGGGGGCCGAATCAATCTCTGCAGTTTTGGTTTGGAAGAGACAGCTAAAGAATTTTGCTCGGAAGGTTTGTCACTCACATCATATTCAAGGTCCAGTTCTTCAGTAGGCATATTGTCTACTTCTAAGATCTCCTCTTGTATAACTTCACTTTCATTTTCCATAACAGTATGACTGTCCTCGACACTATTTTCTGAAGTTTGCATAGCAGGGCCTCCATCAGTATCAGGTTCTGTAAGAGGCACAGAAACATTACATAGTCTGTTGTTAGGTCTGGGCTGCTCAAAATGACAAGGAATGAATTCAGGTGCATTTACATGGAGATTACAGCCCACGGGGTCTTGAACATCATCATAAAAAAGCTCATTGAAACCCCAGTCATCATCACTATCCTCCTCTCCTTCAGCAGGAGGAAGCATAGGCTCTTGAACAGTGGAGATGATAGTTCCTCTCCGCCTTAGCCTTCTGGATCGCCTTGGGTTAGGCTTCCGCTGAGCCATTCTGGATGCATAGGGATTTGATAGTATCCACTCTTTAAGTCTAGCACACTGAACCACTTACTGCCCACCAGGCAATTTAGAGCATCTTCAATCCAGGGAGTTGTGTACTAGTCTGGAATGGTTCACTGATTCAGAGTACGATAGTCAGCACACATGCAAATTGACCCATTCTTTCTCCTGACAATGACAATGGGCGAAGCATATGGACTTCTTGAATCTTGAATTATCCCTAAGGCTTTCAGTTCTCCCAAATGTTTTCTTAAGTCCTCCAGGTCTCCCGGAGTACTCTTCTGGAATGTTCCCTGAAAGGCTGGTCCTCTTTTACTCTTATTTGGTGTTCTGCACTTTTTGCACAGCCCACATCTACTTCACTAGTAGAAAAATAATTTTGCTTTTTTCATTAGTAGCTCTTTAACTCTGGTTAGCCACTCAGGGTTTAAGCAACCACCTCCTATATCAATATCTTCCAGCTTCAACTTGTTGGCCCTGCTCTCATTCCTTGTCAACACAGAAGCAGGTAAGGGAGTGGCAGCATAAACATTTCCCAAACACACTTGTGAATGCAGGACAATGGGAGTACTTCCTTTATTCTTTAACCCCATAGGCAAAGTGTCATAAGGATGCTTTAACTTGTCCACAGGCCAAACGTCTGGGACTAGTTCCAGCTCTGGTGGCAAGTCGCTTTCTGGATCCGTTTCCATCATGAGATGAGAGGAAACCATTTGTCCACACATCCTCACTTTGGCTCTCAAGCAGGTGACCTGACCAGGATGAATTATATGCTCTTTCCCAGACAGGGACCACACATGACCAGTTCCATCTTTCTTATTATCCTTCTCCCTTTGAAGGGCACAGAAAACTGGTCTCAGTAGAGGATGTAGTGTTGGGTGTTCCTGGGTCAACTGAGGCATCATCATTCTTCTAACAAGATCAGTATTTGTCCCCATTAAAATAGATGCTGAATCCTTTTCTTTTGGCCTGGGGCACACAACAGCGAGTGTTTCAAAAACTTCTGTTGACCCAACAACTGAAGTGGAAAATTCTAACTTGAGTGAGACATAACCATCATAAGGGAACTTTGTGTCACTTAGCCCCCAGATCTTCAAATCTCCTAACTTTTCAAGTGGCAAATACTTTAAGTATTTTTGGTAGAAGTCTCTGTACGGAATGGTGATTTGTGGACCAGTATCCAGCAGTGCTTTACTATACACTCCTTCTATTTTTACTGACAAGACAGGGGAAGGTCCCAGTAGGCCATCGGGTAGTTTCTGTTTCCGGTGCTGTTCAGCTGTATGGCAGTCAGCAAGTGGTTGAGGTACCACCGGTTTACCTCGCCATTTTAACGGATAAAACTCTTGCTTAGTAATGCTTTGTGGTCTCAGATGCTGAGATTTTGGCTGAGATAGCTTTCCAATTCAGTTGTTCACCTCAGATGAGCTAGAAGTATGGATCGTAGGCAGTCTCTGTCCACTACTACAAGGGTTTGTGTGGAAAGGAGATCCAGTTTGCTGTCTCTTGATGTTAGATTTTATGGAGCTCTTTGTAACTGGGCACTCAGCTGGCTTCTTCACTGAGGCCCTTTGAAGTTTCCCTGCATTGCACTAGCCGATAATAGTTTGTTCACTTTTTTTCAAGCTCTCTGCATTAGGACACTGTTACTTTATATGCCCTGCATCCCTACAGCAAAAATAAAATCCAAATAAGAACTCAGAACATTGGTTGATTCATTTCTTCCCTGAGTCCTTTCGTGGGGGTTCTAGCTGATGTATTCCTCCCTTCAGCTAAAATTACCTTGGCCTTCTGCAATTCTGCAAATGTCTTTGTGTCTTGAGCTATGGCATCGGTCAGGGAAGACACCTGCATCTGCAACTGTGACACCTCTACATTGCGGACACTCTGGTCAACAACTCCTGTTTGAGTAGTGAGCATGGCTATAGGCTCCTGCTGGTGTTCACTCACTATTTTAGTTGCTGTTAAACACTGAGATTTGGCTTCCAACAGGGCTTCCTCTTCCCTCACCTCTTTAACCAACTGAGAATAAGTTAGAGTCTCTTCCCTATTTCTCATCCTCAGTTTCCACACAATGGGGTCCATAGTTTGAGCTCCCTGTAAAATTTGTCTGATCTGTTCTTGGTCAGCTACTTTTGGATCCACCCCCTTCTTTAGGATGATCTGGTGGAGCATTTTATCTAATCACTTAATGTAATCAGATAATTTCTCACCAACTTCTTGGTATGTATGTTCAAACTGATACAGCAGGTCAACAGCCCTCTTAGTTCTTCCAAACACATCCTGCAGTACTCCTAAATAGTCCTTGGCCATGCAATCTTGCTTACCCATCCTTAGGTTGCATATGGTATCTGCAGCTAATCCCTTTAGACTTAAAGCTATCCGCTGCTTCTTCTGAGATTCTAGGATATCCCACTCCTCTAAGGTTTGTGAAGCCTGATCCATCCAGGATTCAAAATCTTCCTCTCCCTGATGTGTGGGTTGTTTGCCAGAAAAAAAACACAATTTGTGGTAGCCAAACCCAGTGAATGGCTGTGTAGGCTTTAAGCATTTTTCTACAATACTTCCCAAAGCATTCAAAACTTCAGGCCCTATAGTATTTATGGGCAGCAAAGCTGCAGCTTCTGGTGTAAGGTTCTGACCTACTTGGATAACTACCACAGATGTTTTCTTTGTTGCTGAGGTAGAGCACTTCTCAGGGATTACCACACGGACTGCACTCTCACCTAAAATTTGTACACTTGAAGGTATGTGCTCATGCACTAAAGGACATTTCCATTCTAATAAGGCCAATGTGCTCTGATCGGTAGGGTCCATAGTGCTGTCTAATAAAAATCCATGCCATACAATTGGTAAGGATCCTGTGACTTGATGTATTTGCATATCAGTCCATGTGACCCCTGGCAACACCAGAACTAAGCAATGCTCTGACTGAGCATTGTGCTGTTTGCACCATTTAGTGGCTACTTCTGCTTTCTGCTAGATTTGCTTTCCACACGTACAGTGGAATAGGGGGGAGTCCAAGGCAGAACAGGCAATCCCGAATGAGCCCCCAAATGTAGTGCACCCGCAGGTGTAGCTGAATGTTCTGAGTTCCTTCCTATCTGACTCTGGTGACACCCTTATTAGGCCCAACACACCAAGTTGGCAAGAATGACAGATTTTATTCAAGGTGACACATCTAGTTTAAAAGGCAATAGCACAACCACTAACAAATTATTTCAACAGTGCACCAGTTAGCAATAAGGCAAGCTGAGATATGCATGCAATGAAAACATACATTCACCCTCTTCCTCAGAACTCAACAGAAAAAGGCCTTGACATTGAAACATGCACAAAAAAGGCGTTATCAAGGAGCAATAAAGCTTTATAATGCAGCAATACAAACACGGGAAAAAATGCAATGTCATTAAGCAATAAAAGTTATAATCCAACAATACAGATATGAGAAAATGCAATTTCATTGACCAGCAAAATTCTTGAAGGCAGCAGTACTAACATGAGCAAAATGTAATGTCATTGAACAATGCAGATCTATAATGCAACAATACAAATATGAGAAAATGCAATGTCATTGAGCAGTACTAACACCCTCAACCCCCTTGATCAGTTCTAAACAGACCAACTATGAAACACTCTATTATACCCTGTTCACTGGCCAGTGACTACTTACAGTTTTGCTGCCGGCATGATGGGGCCCAAGTTGGAGCTCATATGGATTCCAGTTATTTGTAATCCACAAAGCATTTGGGGGGTTGGGGGAATCCACAATCTTATAAAAATATAAAATGATGGCCAGAGCCTCTCACCACTCGGTTGAGAATATCCCAGTGACCAGACACTGTGGTTCCTCTGATGATAAAAGTAGAAAAATCACCTGCCGGAACTCTGGTAATCCTCTATGTCTTCTCTGTACTAGGCCCAAAGGAACTACTTTTCTTGCTGAATCATATGCAGGGATGGAACTACTGGTTTCAGACTTCTCTCCTGATTCCACAAAATACCATCATCCAGGATTTCAGCAAAAATATAGACACAATCCGCTACTTCACTTCCCTGTCCCAAAGCACTAGAAAAGAAAATCCAGTCATGCTGCAAGGCCCATTTTCCCTTCATCTCCCTGTTTCAGTCTTTCCTCTTTCACTTTTGAAATTGTATTTTATAGTTCTGAAAAGAGCTCCACCTTGTGGTGTAATGAAAAACTACAATCTATTACTTCTACAATGAAATACAGTGGGAGGTACAGGTACTTTTAATAATGTCTGTTTTAGGTGTCAACTCATGGCTGCAAACAAAAGAAATTCACCTGTTGATAGTACATGGATAAAGTCCAAACAGCTAATATAACATTAGTTCATTTAGTGAATGGGTACGTGACGGAGCAGGCAGGGGAAGATGGAAATTCTTAATTGGAGGGGGTGGAATTGTACTGGTCAGATCTCTTACTAAGCCCTGAATGAAGGTAGGACTGGGAGTGCAGGGAAGGTTGACAAGGCTTGATTGTTCTATGGGCCTGAGGAAGACAAATCTTCAACTTGCACCTCATAGCTCACCCAGTCTACTACCATGCAGTGTCTGCATATGGGGGGGGGTAAGGATAAGTAAAAAAGCTCACTGTGAGCTACAGTATGGCAGCTCCTGGACTGGTCTATCCCATTCTGCATGCATGGTTGTCTTCACCACCTTGAACCTGTATGCATGACTGTCTTCACCACCTTGGAACCTGTACATGAAGTTAGAGGTCTCCATGTGCAGGGCTGTCCTGGAACTGAGATTCCCCACCCAGTGCAGGCTGCACTGTGGAACCACCAAGGATGTGACCTGCAAAGATGGGATTTCAGGGAGCTGAAAGTGTAATGTGCCTGAAGACATCAGCAGCAGTGAAGCCAAAAAAGTGTGATGAAATATGTCAGATAAATAAAGACTAACTACCAGCCTGCTGTGGTTTATTGAGATCCCCATAAACTTAAAGGAATTCAATTATTTCATGTGTAGTAAGAAAGTAAGTAATAACATATCACCAGCTTATTAATGAGTAATATTGTATTACACATATTTAGTGATATTTTAAAGCCTCATTCAAGCTGCTATTTCTCCTTTGGTTGATACTGGTGAGTAAACATCTTTGGAACATGATCCCTGCCTGAGTATAGAATGTATATAACCAGCATTCTCTGAGATTAAGTCTAATGCACATAGGTAGTCTGCTTAAAATGTCTGGGGTCTTTCTTAGAACAAGTCTATTGGATATTCTTAAAAAAGTTTTTTTAGATATTCTTGATTCAGTCTTGTTACACATTTTTCAGTAAACATTATTTTCTAGATATGACCAAGAATATGGAAATGTGCATTAATAATTCATAAGACAATAACATCTAATTACTATTTTAGAAGTGCAACATCTGCAACAGGGAAATGTTATGAAAGAGTTTGACCCTCCTGTCATCCATTACAAAGTTCTGGAAGCCCCATACTTATCACAACATGAATTTTTAAAGCCAGATCTTGTCAAAGTAATTTGATTCATTTTACAATAATGCAATCAGTGCTTTTGAAGACACTTTAGTTGATGTAGAACTACCTAAGGACTCATGCTGACATAATGAATGGTCTAAAAATGGATGCAAACACGTTTTTTACTTGTGGATATGCAGCTGGCCATCTTGTAAATCACAAAGTAACAGGATCAAAGAATCATGTTTCCCTTGTGAATGTATTCTTGTGGTAATCCTAAGGTTCTATGTTGGGCCTTTTTTATTTGACACATTTATGACATCAGTTGCAAGATCTACAAGACTCTGGTGTTTTATGTTTACTAGCAGTTGTGAAAAACAGTGTATTATCACAAATGTAAATGATACAACTGTAATGAAAAACTTCCTGGATATTTTTTTGGAAACAGTGACAACGGTAGTATCAGATTTAATACAAGCATTATATAATGCGCTACTAATATTAATCACATTATTCTTGATATGTTTGATTATTTTTAGTGACCAGCCACTTTTCTTTCCATCTGAATGCATCAGATTAGATCCATGTTAAATGGGATCACACCTTCAAAGGTCTCTTAACTGTTTCCTTTATACAAGAGATTTATGTGACCTATAGTAGATTTGAGTATAAGGCTTCTGCCTTGATGTTATTTAGTAAGCATCTATACAGTCTCTTTTTATTTGGATATGTCAATTCTCTACAGTTCTTAGGTCTAGTTTCTGTATATTGTAGCTTGTTTAGAGGTGACTTATTTGACTTGCATAAGGTAGATGACAATGAAGTAAGCCAGGTTTATTATGGCATTAATGATTTAAATCATCCATTAACTACAAGAAACAAAGAAAAGTTGTTTAAAATTGATTAGGTCAGGTCTAAAGTGAAATCAAATTTCTTGTAAGCATGGTTAACTAAATCTTGGAATTACCGTCTATACTTTTTGCACTGAGCTGAATCACCGATTGAATTCAAATTTTCCCTTGACAATTTTTAATGGATAAAAATGTGAACCCATGCTACTGAGATGCAAATTCCTTGATAACTATCTAGCAAGGCATTCATCTTGAATAGCATCTACCTTATAATATTCATGGGCATTGAGTTTTTAATGGTAGCCAAATAGATGAGGACTAAGCATTATAAAAATTCTAAAAAAAAAAAAAAGAGCTGCTCCATTTTTTTTGGGGGGGGGGGTGTGAAAACTGTACTTTTTTTCTAAAGAGAGAACTTTAAGTCCAACTAATTATCTGAGCTTCTTAACAACTGCTCTATTTGTGTATTTATGGAAGTCTTAACAAATATTATGGCCACCATCATATTTTATATAAACACTGAAAATATTAGGGGCACATTGGTATTTCTAAAACAATACTACTTTTACAGGCATTGTTTCTGGTGACTTCACTTCAGTTGTGTGCCTGAACTGACTTTCTTTGTGGCTGTTTTGAAAAGAAATTAGAATTAGCTAAATTATGACAAATCATTTTTAGGCTATATCTGCTTGTGTGAGCACCATAAATTCAAATTAATCGTTAAACAACAATATGTGAAGTAGTTACATGAGACTTTCAATGAATATACACTAAGAAAACTTAGTAAAAATAGCCATGGCTGGCTACTCTGTATGGTAACATGTTGTATTGACAAAGTATCACTAAGTATCACTACTGCTGTCTTTCATCCCTCATAACAGTGCCATGCAACAAATGTAACTCCTTTGCATCTCTTGGCATACATTTTCATGCAGCCAATGCTATGAATCCCTCCTTTTACCCTCCATACATTTTTGTTTCACATTCTCTATGTCTTCCTGATGAAGCAGTGCCTGGTTCTTTAAATTTCCAATAGATTTTACGTTAGCACAAAGGGCATGATGAATCAGTTGATAGCACTATTTTCTCACAGTGCTTAGACTCCTCATTCTGTTGTTGGCTAAGGTGCCTTATTTGTGGAGCATGCATGATCTTTCAGTGTTCATGTGAGTTTTTGCTGGAGTCTTGGTTTCCTCCTACACTCACACATTCAGAAGGCACATTGATAAGTTGATTTATGATGTTAAATTGTCCACAAATGTGCTGGAGAGTATGTGTGCAGTATGATGAAATAACATTCTTTCTGGTCTGAGTCCTGTCTTGCAACCATTTCATGCAGAATAGACTCTTGCCCATGTAAACCTGAATGGATGACATTATAAAGTAGCAAAAACATAAATTTGTAAATATCTGTAGAAATATTAAATGGTTTAAAAATAGCACAGTTCAGCAATTTTACAAGGCACACAGATCCATATTTTTTATTTAAGATGTGTATTAATGCAAAGATAACCGGATAATGTTTCACTTTTTTACTTAGTCCAGTGATCCCTAATTGCATTGTGTAGCCAATTACACAAAGTAGCTATGCACACTGTGTTTAGTACATAGTCATATTGAAAAAGGCCTGTGGGCTGAAACCAGTTTGTTTTGTACATTAAAACTAGATATTTGCTCCAGCTGAGTGCTGGCTGTTCTGTTGTTTTTTAGTACATAGTCATGCCATTAATATGATTCATAAACATGAATCAGTACAAATTATGTGCCATCACCATACACTTGTGAATTATGTGCCAGTACACATAGTACACATGTGTGCACTGTGCACAGTTATGGAAAGGAAGTGAATGCTCATATACATGAAGGATGTACCCTGCCAGCATGGTGTACACTTCATGATGTGAGCCCTTTTTGCAGCACAGGAGGTGTGGCAGCACCCAGTATTGTACGACCTGCTAGTTTTGGAGTAACAGTATGAGCAGGACTGATTTATAACAATGTTTTATCACATTGCCCATGACTGCAGAGGATACCACATTAGCATATATGGTAATGGAGTGATCATGTCGACTGACCACTCCCATTGGCAGGAGCTCAGCTGTGCTACGGTATTAGGAGGCAGCCAAGTATGGCTGAGACAGTGTGTCTGTGTGCACTTTGCTACACTCCAGAATGTACCACTGCTTCCCTTTGGTAAAACTATTTTTATTTTTTTTTTTTGTCAGCACAGTTAACAGTAATGTAGTTGTTTAACTGTGTTATACTGAACAGCACATCACTATTACTTGGCTAAGTGATGCCATGCAAGGCTCTTTTTTGCACTTTATGTCTACATTTGGATGTTCATAAATCTCTGTACCTCTTCTACAATTTAATCTACAATTCATATATTTGCAAATCGCAGACTGCACTGTGAAATCCTCATTGCACAGCAACCACCTACCTGGACTCATTCAATTCATACCTTTCAAGTGTCCCTGATTTTTCAGAAAGCTCCTCATTTTCTTTATATTTTGCCCTGACCCCCATAAATGGTTGATTTTCTGGTAAATCACTGAGGATTACAGTCAATCAGTAATGCCAGATGTTAGCATTTCAGGTGTCTTACTGTTCAGAAAATGAATACTGATGTAAAGTCTGTTGTTCTATTAACTTTGAAGTAAATTGGAATAATGTTTAAAATTGTTCCCAATGTTGGCACTTTGTTTCCCCATTATTTTTGGCTTTGCTTATTGTGAAACACTGGTATGAGCAAAGAAGACAGGTATGCTTTAGGCATGTAGTGGTGTACATCCGTGCTTCACTGCATGCAGGTATACCTGTGAACCACATGGGGCTCCAGCATGTAGTTTGTAACATACACCAGTTCTAAGTGATTGCAGAGCAGGTTTATGAATCCCAGTCAATGTATTTTTTTCAAGTTTTACATTACAATACTTTAAAACTATCAAGATACAGACCCAGAAATACCATGCATGAATTAATATGCAACATCAGTTACAACATTCACTCCAATGCCTTTATATTAATCATTTCCACAGTTTGTATGACAAAATTCACTTAAATAGCCATAATATGTTGCTGCAATCCTGTTCACTATAATTTAATTTTCTTTCTTTAACATTTCTACTTCTGAAATCCTTGCAAACATTACTCGGAGTTACCATTGAGAACAAGTTAAAATTTGATATACACATTAATCTGGCTATTAAAAATACAAACAAAAAGCTAGGTATTCTCTACAAACACAAATCCTTCCTGACCCATAACACTAGATCCACAATGGCTCATACTCACCTTCTCCCAACACTACTGTATGCATCTCCAATCTTGACCAATCTATCCAAAACAGAAACCAACAAATTGAACTCCTGCTACAATCAGATAGCCAAATTTGCTAATAACAGCTCTTTCAGAACCCATCACTGTCACAACCTAAAGGAATTGGGCTGGCTTGAACTGCCAAATTTACTAATCTATAATCAACTTATCATCACTCACAAGCTGCTCTCCCAACCACATAAAACACCTTCAATAAGTAACATAATCCCAAAGTACTCCGTCCTGTCCTAGGCAATTCTGCTCCACAGACAAGTTACTGTTAACAGTTACTAGAACCCACAACCATGCTGGTGACTCCCTCTACTCTTCTTAC
This sequence comes from Protopterus annectens, assembly GCF_019279795.1. Taxonomy (NCBI): domain Eukaryota; kingdom Metazoa; phylum Chordata; order Ceratodontiformes; family Protopteridae; genus Protopterus; species Protopterus annectens. The sequence continues at coordinate 1,339,687,356 of NC_056725.1, forward strand.
ATGTCCAAAATCTGGAACCCCCTGCCTGCATCTATAACCCTGGAATTTTCCCTACCTAAATTTAAAAGGTCTATCAAAAGTCACCTAAACAACAAATGACTATGTCCCTGCTCCACACCAGACTAACTCCAGTCCCACTCCTATACTAATGCAACTTTTGCCTTAATACATAGTCTTTTGACTCAACTGCATAAACTTGTACACCACAACAAAAGAATTAGAGTATATTTGTATTAGTTTGCTTGATTTATTGTTGTTTATAAACTGATAACTCTACCTATCTATAACATGACACTGAATATGTGTTCTCAACTAGATATTCTTAGTGGACCTAGTTGAAATATGTTTTTAAGCATTGTCTGTATGTCTTGTAAATTGTCTCTTTGGAGCTTTTCTCCCCGGGCCTCCACTGAAAATGGACATGTATCCAGATAGACTATCCCGGTTAACAAATGTAAAATAAAATAAAAAAATAAATTAACAAAATGTTTCTGATACCATAATACACTCTTAGTTCATCCCTAATTGCTTTCTACTCATCTGTGTCTTTAGTTTTCATAGCAGTAGGAAATTAGTATGACTACAAATGTAAAGCACTAACACTGGAATCAGCTAAATGAAAAGGTTCATTTATATGGAGTTATAGGGTCAGGAGTGTTTAAAGACAATATGGGGTGTTAGTGTTTAGGACAAGTGAAGAGGGCTTGGTCCTACCTTCAGCATTTCCAACTTCATATTGTATGATGTCTCTGCATAGCTGAACTTTCTACAAATTGTACCTTTTAGGTCTGTGGAATATATGTACTACAAATCTGGGTGCGCTGGACTGCAAAGTGTATTTTATTCAGAGTTTAGTTATAGTAAATGAAAAGGAAGAAAGCAGATCCTATCGTTCATTCAGACCCCAAGCCATGGGCAGCAAAACAAAAGGAGGCGGAGTTGCAATATATATAAAATATATACACACATCTAGGCTGGTCAAACAGTATGATGCACAAGAAATATTCCAGCTGCAGTTAATAATTGACAAGATCCCTATTCAAATCATAGCTAGCTGCAGGCCTCCACTTCTGACTCAAGATGCCCACTCCACCTATCTGGACCTCTTCAAATCTATCAAGAGTCAACCCTTTACCCTGATCCTGGGTGATTTTAACTATCCAGCCATAGATTGGAAGAAATACTCATGCCAAAACACAAATGCCCATAGATTCCTTGATTTTGTCAGTGCAAATGATGGACCAGTTGGTTGACACCCCCACAAGAGGTGAAAATATCTTGGACTTGGTATTAACCAACATGAGTAACCACTGTAGCATCCCTACAGTGTCATTATCCCTGGTAAGTTCAGACCACAAAGCAGTCACTTTTGAAGTCACCATCTCCCCTGACCCCTCCCCCCATTAGGGCCAAACAAAAAAACTTCTCCAAAGCTGATTACAAACTCCTGAGGGAAGGTATAAACAGCTCTACAGCCCCCTCCTCCTCCACAGAAACTAGCACATATAGGAGGAAAAAATTTCTCTCCAGGACCAAGAAGGAGCAGGTGTCTAATTGGAAGCAATCTCTCCTTAGCCTGAACAAGCAAATAAGAGCACTAGTGAAATCCTCCAAAGTAAACTTTGAGTCCAAACTGGCCACATCTACTAAAGACAGTCATAAGGCCTTCTTCACATATGTCCGCAGTCTCAAAGGAAGCACCCAGATCTGCTCAGAACTGGTGGTCAAGGATACCACATACACAACTGCTGTAGATATAGGCAACCTGCTGGCAGACAGGTTCAGTGAAAACTTCACTCTTCTGTTCCCCCCATCAGTAAAACAGGACATCCCCAGTACCTGCCCCCCTCCCCTTATCTCTAGGGAGCATGTCATCACTGCCCTCTCAAAGGCAAAAAATACAGCCTCCATGGGACCCGATAAAATCCCAGGCTGCATCCTACATGAACTCAGGCAGGAATTTGCAGCACCATTAGGAACCCTATTCAACCAAAGTCTGAGTACCGGCTTCATCCCAGCCAAGTGGAAGACAGCTACTGTCATCCCTTTGCACAAAGTTGGAGCATCCACCGATCCAGGAAATTATTGACCCATCAGCCTAACTAGCCTGATCTGCAAGGCCATGGAGTAGATTATCATGGACCTCATAAACAAAGGACATTAGCACCCTCCAGACACTTGATCCCACACAGTTTGGTTTTGTCAAGATTAGGTCATGCCTGTTAAATTTGGTCGACTTCTCTGGGACCATCACCAAGGCCATAGACGAGGGGAAGACATGCACACCACCTATCTTAACCTGGCTAAGGCCTTCGATACTATTCCCCACTCAGGTATAACAGATAAACTCTCGCAACTAGGCATCAATCCATATGTTACCAAATAGGTAACAAACTGGCTCACTTGATAGAACCCACCTAGTCAAAATAGGGGAAGCCACCTGAAGTAGTCCATCCGTAACAAGCAGTGTACCCCAGGGATTGGTCTTGGGACCTCTGCTGTTTGGTATATACTTCTGAGAGGTGCAGGCCAAATCTAGTGGGCTATGGCTGACCAGGTTTGCAGATGACTGCAAGCTGGATGCTATCATCAATTCCCTTAGTGATGTGGACATCCTCCAAGAAGGTCTCACCCAAACAAATGACTGGTGCCAGAAACATGGCCTTAAACTGAATACCAAAAAATGCATCATTATCCCTTTTGGAGAGAGTGACATTCCCAACAAATTATCAAATTGATAATAAGGCACTAAGCACACAATCAGTCGTGAGGGACTTGGGAACACAGGTTGATAGCAAACTGACTTTTGACCATCATATTGCCTCCACTGTATGGAAAGCTTTCTACATGGCCCACCTCATTAGTAAGGGTATCTCATCCAGGAACAAGGTGGTCATAACATTCTTGTATTCTTCACTTATAAGACTAATTATTGAATACAATGCCCCTTTCAGCATGTACCTCACAAAGCACATGCAGCAGCTGAAGAGATTCCTCACCTGGATAATCCAGGGCCTCAAACATGTACCCTACACAGATAGGCTAAAATCCCTGTCCCTCTACTCAGTCTCCTACAGACTTCTCAGAGGTGACCTCTGTCTGGCATACAAAGCAATCTCAGACCCCACCTTGATGGGACTGCTGCATATCCGCAAGTCAAGCTCCACTCGAGTAACCCGCATGTGCGACCTCAACCTGGTCTGTGACATCAATACAACTTGTTGGTGACACATATTTGTGTCCCAGAGACACCCCCTTTGTGGAATAGACTCCCTCTCCATGTAAAGCAGAGTACCTCATTAATCCTTTTTAAGTGCAACCTGGATAACTGGATGGGGAACAGAAAATACACCCCTGGGATTCCACCTGTGTCCCTGCTGGACAGTGGCATAGGGTGCTGACTTGTTGGAACATGGGCTAAATTCTTGGCTAGGCTTTTAAGGGTCTCAGAGCCAATAGCCTAGTAACTTCCTATGATCCTATGATCCTATAACAATATCTCACCCTATATTTATATGAGGAAGAGCTAGTAGTTAGCACGCAAGTTTCCAAAAGTTCACATTATTATAAAGGGATATTCCTGTACAGCAAAGACATGACTAAGCAACTAAGACATATAAAGTAAGATTCTGCAAACCAGGACCAGATATTTTAGATAGTCATACAAATTACAAATACTAACTTTATTTGTTAAATTACTTGATGTTGTGTGAACTAGAATAACATCCCTAGCACTTTTGGGCATAAAGTATTTCTTCAGGACATACTAGCAATAACTAATACATATTTAAAAATTCTAGAAACTTAAATTTGGCTGTACAATATACTCAGCTTTTGTTAGTCTATGACCAACAGACATTTAACATTTTATTTAACATTTATTGACTAAAGTAGCGAAAACTGTATAACAGATCAAAAATAGAAAATACATTGGATGACTGTTGTGAGACTGAAGATGAAAAGTGATAAAATGGAATACTGGTGCAGTAAAATCAGTTAAAAGGGTCACTAAATTGTGTTTTGAAATCATAACTATGGACTTAAACAAGCTTACCTGTACAGATAATATTTAATGGGCAACATAAAACAGGCATTGGAAGCAAAACCCTCTATTAGGAAGGTCATAAATTCTACATGAATGGTGCCAGATACATGTAAAGTTACCTACCTGAGGTTTCCAAGTAGTTCCTGATATCACTATCAATCTCTCACTATCAGAACAGAGTGCATCAGGGTAGGACATAGGTGACTAAAGGTTCCTGAAGGTAGACAGGACTAAGGCTGTAAAGGTTATGGTATATTACAACCAAAATCTTAAAAACAGAGCAAGTCATGAGTGGCAGCCAATGTAAGTCACACAGCCCAGCAGTACTGTGATTGAAGCAAGACTCCCTGGTCATGAAATTTTCAACATGCTGGATCTAGGCTATGTCAAAATACTGAAGGCCATGGAAAATGCATTGCAATAATCTAGATGTTAGTGTTGTCCCAAAACCGAAACATAGGATCAAATATTTAATTATGGAGAGCTTAGAAACTAGAACTATAAAACAACCCACTATTGCTGACATCTGGTCTCAGAGTGATAGATGCTTTGCAAGAAACACATCAAAATCCTACCCATAAAAATAAAGTGGGCAAATGAAAAGCATGTGGCAGTCTTGCAGTCACATGCAACAGCATCACCTCAGATCTAACTGGGTTCAGACACATGAATCTAAGCAGTCCTCAGGTGTGGGAAGAGCAGATCTGTTTCTGAATGTAGGGGAGATACAGAAGGATGCTGTTTCAAAAACAGTGACATTATAAACCTCTGTTTACAATGACATCACAGAATGACAGCATTTATACTGAAAAAGTAGAGGTGCTAAAAACTGAGCCCTGTGGTACTCCACAGTTGGGAAAGTAATCTAAAGAAAATACACAATACCACCAAACACTGGGTAAGACTGAAAAGACTGACATTTGAATTCTGTGGCTGAAAGTCCCCAATAAATCTGACAAAGCTTGAAAAAGATCAAGTGATCCACTGGGTCAAATGCTGATGAAATCAAGGAGAACCAGGATGGACTACAATGATTATTTATTACCCGTATTATAGTAATTTCAGTGCACTGTCTCAATCACAATTTCCACCGACAAGGATACAAGAGATTATTGGATGTTGGGTGAAATTACAATTCTACATTGTATGCAAACTGTGACATAGATAATGTTGTTTGTCTTTTAGGCTTTTCCCAGTTAGGGGTCGCCACAGTGGAACTCCGGTCCGCTAATGATTGGCAGTAGATTTTTATGGTGCAGAGTTGCCAGCCCGATACCCAACCTTCAGTGAAGGCACACCCATTTACGCATGTCTTTCGGAGGCTACTCGACCATGGGGAGGACATGCAGACTCCACACAGAAGGCACTCCAGCCAAGAATCGAACAAGAGAACTTCTTGCTGTGAGGCAACAATGCTGCCACGTATATTACCACAAAAAGAAGGTTAGAGATGGGGTGCATTTGTGGTGCTACTTGAGGATGTACACACTCTAAGGACAGCCCAGTTGAATTTATGTACACATTGTTTAATAAAAGTATTGAGGCATTAATCTGATAACTTTTTGTAAAAAGAAGAAGAAAGAAGAAAAGAAGAAGAAAGGTGCTGTCCACAAACTAGTTGCAGAGGCAATGGTCTGTGTGGCAAAAGAAGAATATTTTGAGGGGGATGAGCCATTGATTTGTATTCAAGTTATCATGCCATTTTGGCATTCATCTCTAAGAGAGATGAAAAAGGGGCTGAAACTGAATGTGAGCAAGGTGGCCAATAATCTCAAAGCAATATGAACTGAGTTGTGGAAATGAATGGGCATGTCTGATGTCTATGTGGAAAGACCCAAATTTGCCACTGTTGATAATGCAGAGTACTTTCAAGTCCAACAGGAGTTGATGCAGTCGTTCAGGCAATAAATGAAAAAAATTCGGAAGAAGGCAGCAGACACAATTAAGAGACAATCAAATTAAGATTCATCTTACTGAACTGAAGGATAAAGCCTGAAAGAGAAGCTTATATGGTGATTTAGAGAAAATGAGAAAATGATTTGCTTAAAATTGCAAACTGGACTGATTTTGATACCTTGGGTGTTATAGTTGTGAAACATGTTTTACTACCAGAAAGGCAGATCAGGTATGAGCGACCCAAGCAATATTTACTGAGTTTTTGATTTGTTATGAGAGAAAGCGGGCATTGTGAAAATTGTGCAGCTGAGTAGAAACCTAGCATTGGTGGAAATAATGGTGTTTATAGAAAAATATTCAAATGAGACTTTAAGGAGCCATTCTCAATTTGCAAATGTGATAAGACTGTCTAAATGTAAAGGTCTGTAATTGAAACTGTCTTTCTATGCAAGAATGAAAGCATTTAGTAATGGAAAATCGTTAGTATTTGACAATCTGAATGAGGCAATTGATGAACCAAATGAATTATCAAGGACAATGACTCAGTTAAAATGGTGCCATCGCTCAGAATGATACCTCAGTACAAGGACAAAATGATTGACTTCAGCAATTGGCTAAGCTTCTGGTGTCATTCTAAGGGGATCCAGAATCTGTCTGCTTGGGATGACATGGTCGACAGACCACGATGCTTTGCCAGAGATGGCCTGCACCTGTCGCCCCTGGGATTCCGGATACTGACTAAGGCTCTTGCCGCCCCTATAGTGCCTTTTTTAGGTAAGGTTCAAATGACAAATTCACCACCGTAACAGGAACAGGCAAGCAAAAACTGAGGTTAATGCTACTCAACGCTAGAAGTCTAAATCTCAAAATGCACTCACTCGAGGCACTCCTTAAAATGGAGAACATCGATATCTGTGCAGTGACTGAGACCTGGTTCAAGGCTCCATAGAGCGCCCCTGCACTGCCAGGCTATAACTCATACCACATTTTTTGGCCATGTAACCTGGACCGAAAAACCAAAGGCGGAGGTGTGTCCATATTCATTAGGGATATCCACACCTCCAGGCTAGTTGCTCAGCATAATGCATCCGAGGTTATCCAAGTGCAACTAACTTTGGGCAAAACTGCAATCCAAATTGTAGCTTGCTACAGATCCCCCACCATGCCCCAGGATTCCCACTCCTCTTTTCTTGATGTACTGGAAAATATTAGGGTTCAACCAAACACCCTAATAATGGGCGACTTCAACTACCCCACCATTAACTGGGAAAACTACTCGTGTACCAACTCCTTAGCTCAACGCTTTCTGAAATTCATAAACTCCAATGCCCTGGATCAACTTATCCACACCCCCACCAGGGGCAACAATATCCTAGACCTAGTCATTATCAACATGAGTGACCGGTGTTCCACATCTGAAGTCAACTCCTCGTTGGTCCGATCCAACCATAAGCTAATCACCCTTGATATCCACATCTCACCCCCCCATTAAGGAAACCATGGTAAAAAAATTCTCCAAAGCCAACTTCATGCTTCTTAAAACAGAAGATGGACAATACAGTTACAACTGCTGAATCTTACACAAATGCACTCTATAAGCACTTACATGAGTGCATGGATCGTGCTATCCCAAACAGAACCAAGACGCTATCCTCTAAAAAAGGAAGCCAATCTGGTGGTCCTCTGCCATAAACAAACTGTACAACAAAAGGAAGAAACTGTTGCAGAAGAGAGTAAAATCCCATGAGTGGAGAAGCTCCCTGGTCAGCCTCAGTAAAAAGCTGAGATCCCTTATAAGATCCTCCAAAGCTAGCTACGAAAATAAAATCGCCACTAATTTTAAGGACAACCACAAAGCATTCTATATCTATGTCAAGAATCTCAATGGCAACATCCAGATCTGCTCTGAGTTACAGCACAATGTCACGAAAATTACAGAACCAACTGATATTGTCAATATCCTGGCAGATAGGTTCAGTGCTAACTTTAACCCCCCCCCCCTAAAGGGCCCATATCTATACAGGAAGAATGCAGAGTCCCTGTAATCACAACTACGCAGGTAAAATCTGCATCCTCTGAAGCCAAAAACACAGCATCCATGGGACTGAACAACATCCCAGGCTGCGTTTTACATGAACCTCAGAATGAACTGGCTCCCCACCTAAGCACCATGTTCAATAATAGCCTCACATCAGGTTTTGTGCCCACTGAATGGTGTACAGCAACAGCTATCCCACTCCACAAAGGGGAGCCACCACTGATCCCGGGTACTATCGCCCTATTAGCCTGACGAGCCTGGTCTGCAAGGGCATGGAACATATCATCATGGAACTCATAAACAAAGACATTGGTAACATCCAAACTCTGGATCTCACCCAGTTCGGGTTTGTGAAAGGCAGATCATGCCTCCTGAACCTGATCTACTTCTTTGAGGCAGTCACCAAAGCCATAGATGAGGGTAAGGTGGTTCACACAGCCTATCTTGACCTCGCCAAGGCTTTTGACACCATTCCCCATTCTGGAATTACAGCTAAACTCACTAAACTAGGTATAAATCCCTACGTCACAAGATGGGTTGCCAGCTGGCTTACTGACAGAACCCACACTGTAAAGGTTACAGACTCCAAATATGACATCAAACCAGTGACAAGTGGAGTACCACAGGATTCAGTCCTGGGACATCTCCTGTTTGGTATCTACTTCTCTGAAGTACAGGCTAACACAGAAGGCCTCTGGCTAATGAAGTTTACAGATGACTACAAACTAGGAGCCATAGTCAAGTCTCCAAATGATGTGGACATTCGACAGAAGGGCCTCATTGAGACAGTTGCTTGGTGTCAGAGCCATGGCCTCAATCTCAATGCCAAAAAGTGCATTGTCATCCCCTTTGGTAAAAACTCTGTACTCATGAACTACCACATAGACAGCAATCTACTTAACACCGAATGCGTGATAAGAGATCTTGGGACCCAGGTGGACAGTAGTCTCTTCTTTGATAGTCACATCACCACAGTAGTCAGGAAATCCTTCTACGTGGCACACTTCATCCTAAAAGGGTTCTCATCCAGGAAAAAAGAGGTCATTGTTCCCCTCTACTCAACACTCATTAGACCCATTATAGAGTACAACGCCCCTTTTGTAATGTACCTCACAAGACATCTGCAGCAGCTGAAAAGGCCACAGAAGTACCTCACAAAGAGGATTACTGGCCTCAAACAAATGCCATACACTGACCGTCTCAAAAAACTCCAGCTTTACTGCATAGCATATTGCCTACTCCGAGGTGATCTCTGCCTAACATATAAAGCTATGTCAACCCCAGAGCTGTTGGACATGCTACACCTAAAGAAATCCCAATCCCTCTGAGCTACATGCTCTAGGGACCTAAACCTTGTCACCACAATAAACAGGACATGCTGGAGGGATATATTCCTGTCCCAGAGACTTCCCATACTCTGGAACATGCTACCCTTCTATGTCAAGCAAAGTTCTTCATTGGCACTCTTCAAGAAAAATCTTGATGAGTGGATGGGAAATAGGAAATACACCCCGGGGGTCACTTCTGTGTCTCTGCTCAACAGTGGCACAGGAAAATAACTTTTGTGGGTGAAGTAAGCCAGGGAACCATGTTGGCTAGACTTACGTAGGCCTTTGGGCCGATAGCCTAGTACCTACATATGAGCCTATGAAAGATTGTGGCAGAGTTGAGAGACATTGATACATCTAGGAAAGGGGAAGAAAAGTGCTGGAAAAAAATAGTGAAACAAAAAGATTTCCCTGTTTTCAACAATGACTCTGGATTCAAGATGACTAGATAGATTGAGGTGTGAGATGTGAGCTATTTTGTTGAGGTAACTGAAGGAGTGCAAACATAGCTGTAGCAAGTATGGCTGGGAAGCAAAGAAACAGAAGTTTATAGAGTCCGAATCAGAATCAAAAGGATTATGCTGTGTTCCTTATTAAAAAATATCCTAAAGGTGAGCATTGCATGGGGGGGGAGGGTGCAATGGAAATGTATAAACTATGACATATCATTGCAGTTGGAAAATCAAAGGGACAGATGATAATAAATCTCAATTTATTTTCTGTTGAACATGCCATAATAGGCATAACTCTCTGAATATTTCCCCCCAAGACTGATATTATTTTAGTTTGAATAAGGTAAGTCATTTTAAATGGTGGAACTTAGGCACAGATTAATGGTTTCTCAAGAATTTAGTGTTATTCCAATTTGGAAAGTTAGATTAGAAAAAGTTAGAGCCTGTTAAATAATACTAAGGTTATTTAAAAGTGTTTCACATGTTTTTTACTTGTGAATTATATAACATTTGTGGGGGTCCTCAGGCCAATGTATTAAAGCTTCACCCATCTTACTTAAATAAATATGGTGCAGTGGTGTAGCGGTAGCATTATCGCCTCACAGCAAGAGGTTTTCTGGTTCAATTCTTGGCTGGAGTGCCTTCTGTGCAGAGACTGCATGTCCTCCCTGCATTCATGTGGGTTTCCTCTGGGTGCTCTGGTTTCCTCCCATGTGACAAAGACATGCATCTAGAGCATTTCTCCCTGGGCCTCCACTGGAAATTGGCTTTATTCCAAGTCGGACTTTCCCGGTAAACAAATGTAAAATAAATAACAAAATTAAGATTTAAGAATGCTTGTGGATCTAATATATTAGACTGAAAACAAAAGTCGGGTATGATTATTTAAAAGGAAATGCCATGGAATAAAATTAAGAAATTTAAAATAATTAATGAAGCAATTCACTAATATACAAGGTTCAAATGTAAACTCAGAAATTGTAAAAGAACAAATGATTTTTGGAGTGAGAAGTAATGCAGACATATGTATGGTGTGTGTTTTCCTTTAGTCTTTTGACAGTTGACTGGTGTGATTGAAAGTATAAAGTGTTGGCTGGAGTTATTCTGGCTTTAATTTTCTCTGATGAATAATAATGTATAAAATATTATATTGCAATGTTTGTCATGCTTTATTTACTGGAAAAGAAGTGCTAAATAACTTTAAGGAATGTATAAAAAAAAGAAAAGGTGCCCTTATGTTGGAAAGTTGAAGGGGATGGGAGACAAGAGTAGGACCAAGCAGGGACACATAGCTGTCTAGGATGACAAGTTAAAATATATAGAATAGTGTTTCTAAGGGTGATCACAAGATGTAATATGTATGACTAGCAATGAATGAGGAGTAATGTTAACTAAATGATTAAGAATGATTACTATAAATGAGCTTAAAGGTCTGAGAAGTTTGAGCAAGGGTATTAAGGGACACCTGTAACTTTTTAATTAGAAGGAATGGTAAGGTAATTAACAGGAAAATAATATTTAAAGGGATTAACATTCTGAATAAGCTTGAATTAGCTATACAGTACATAGTTTCTCAGGGTAACATTATAGGTAAAGCTTGCCTGTTTTGCTGCTAAGGTATATGAAGAAGGTAGGAATAAAGCAACATGAAAGACAAGGTGATAGGTAAGGATAATAAATAAGCAGATGTGATTAATATTACAGTAAATGGGACAAAGGGAGCATAATAAAATGATTAATTTGCTTTGGAAATAAGTACGGTTCTCTTGGAACAGAGGGAAAGATATCATAGAATTTTAAATTTATACATACGAGATGTATTTGATTGGAAGCGAATGGAAAGAAATCTGTATATGATTGTACATATTCTCTGTTGTTGTCACATTTCTGTGGCAACAATAACATTATTTAAATACATACATAAAATATTTCCAACACAGACATTAATGCCCTTCTATCCTGTCACTATACCAAAACAGTTGTTCCCATAATAATAATCTAGGCTTTCCTTAAAAATATCTAAAGTACTGCTTGCTTTATTGTAATTTGATAGTCTATTCTATGCATCAGCTGCTCTGTCAGAGAACAATTTAGTGCATTTTTCATTCCTATAGACTCTTCTACATAGGTAGTCTGATGATTCTCTACTATTTTTGATAATCCCAAACATTCAGAGAGGTAGATGTCTCTAAAGGCCCTATATACCTGAATACGGTCTTCTCTTAAATATCTATATGAGACACAAGTTGAGATATTTCAGTCTTTCATAATAACTTAAATGTTCACATCCATGGATGTCCTTGGTTTATTTCCTCTGTACTCTTTCCAGTTTACTCATGCTTGTTTTCTTATAAGGTTTCCATATTGTAATTCCATACTGAAGTTTGGGTGTAATGTAACTAACAAACAATGTCTTCATTATTTCTGATTTCCTAGACTTTATAAATCTTTTTATACAACATATAGTTCTATAACTATCATTAACCAATTGGTTGATATGATTAGAAAAAAAACTCTTATCTGAATCTACCCATATACCCAGGTGCTTTAATGAAAATACAGTTTCAGTCATTGTGTTCTGTATTGAATATTCACCTTTTAATTTATGTCTCCCAAATCTCATATGCTTAGTTTTCGATGTATTTATCAGCATATTATTCTCCCATGCCCAAACCTTGAATTTAGTCAAGTTCTTTTGCAGATAAGCCTTATCTGTAACACATGTAATCAGTTTAGCCAATTTCAAGTCATCTGCATACAGAGTGGAGAACATCTCAGATGAAAAAGATAGATTTGAAAGATACAATCTAAACAAGTATAGGCCTAGGACAGAGCCCAGTGGGACACCCTGACAGTAACCAAGAATTTTACCTAGCCAATTGCTGTATAATACTTGCCATGTCCTATTTGTAAGCCATGCAACTATCCATCTTATCAAGAGTACATCAATACCTAGTTGTTCTAATTTATTGATTAGTGTTTTGTGTATGACCCTGTCAAATGCTGAAGTTAAATCTAAATAAATTACATCACAGCACAATTTTGTTATAGAACATCATGCTACAGATGATAGATCTATTTTCAACATATGCATGCTGATATATAGTTTCAAGTCCTAAATTTTCCAATTCTGACAATAACTGGTCCAGTATTACTCTATCCATTATTTTCCACAGCATGAAAGTAGGCTTAAGGGTCTGTCTGCCTCTGGGTTTGTTCTACTCCCTTTTCTCTTAAAGATAGATTTAATAAGTGCATAACTCCAATTTTGAGGGCTCTCCTCATATTTATAGGACCTAATAAATAATGGATATAATGGCAGTGTAAGTTCTGTGTTCTCAGGTCATTATTACTAATTCTGTTTCCTCCCAGTGCTTTGTTTGGATTCAGTTTGCTTAGTTTTTTCAATATAATCTGATTTTATTTCAATATCTGAGATCACCTGGATGCCACTAGGACAACTTATCACCCCTCTTTGTTGAGCCAAAATGTTTCGCATACGGTTTTGTAAATATATCTATAATTTGTTGTGTCTGAGAATAAATTTCAGAATCTACACACAATTTATCAATTTGTGTCTTTAGTCCTTCCATGTCTTATGTATCTATAAAATGGTTTCCTATCATGCTCAATATTTTTATATACATTTTCTTCAGATTTTTTCTTTTTTTTTTGTTCTTATCTCACACTATGCTTAATGTGTTCGCCCATCTTGTTTATTTCAGTTTTCAAAGTTGTAGTTTGACCTCTTTTCCATTTCTTATATTTTTTTGTCTCTCACCCTAATCAAGTATCTTTTTCTTCTGAAAATATATTTTCCTGATGTTGTGTGCCTAGATCAAGATGTGAAACTTTTTTTTTAATTTTTTTTTGCATTCAAACAATTTCTCTTTCAGAACTTTCCACATTCTTTCTGCATTTTTCCACTGAATGCATCACTCCATTTAGTTTTACATAGTGACTGTTTTCCTTCTGTGTACTCTTGTTATTAATCTTCTGTGCATTGGCATAGATTTCAGTTTGGCAGAATTATCTAGCGACAAATTAACCAACCTTTATAACCATATGACCAATGCGCATCAACACTGGAAAACTTGACATGAAGTAACACTAATTTCTTTAGCAACAGAAACAATGTCTCTGGCATGTTCCATTCCCTGGTAGTTTTTTTGACAATCTGAACCAATTGCTCCTGAACATATGTTATGAATAACTTCCTTACTAATGGTGCTGATTTAATATTATTCCAGTCTGTTTCGGGTAAATTTTGACTATTATTCTTCCCTCGTGTGTTTCATGCAAGAAATGTATGAATTCCTGTAGCTCATTAGCACTTGACTTTGGTGGTCTATGCACTTCAGAAGTTGTTATATGTTTCATGGTTGTATTTATTGACACAGTTACATAATCTGTAGTACTGGTGTTATCACTGAACATGTAATAATCACAAGTTTCTTAACTATATTTACTCCCTATCATAACACTTCCAGTCAATTTTGTCACAATGTCGGCTACAGTAAAAACATTTATACCCTGACAGAACTGGTTTCCAATCATTGTTGGTTTTCTGTGCCTTCTGTGAAGGTTGGGGTGCCAGACTGCCAACTCGGCACTGTAAAAAGTCCACTGCCAATCAATCTGTGTACCAGTGATCTGCTGTGGTGACCCCTAATGGGAGAAACTAAAAATATTGCTTTGTCTTTAACCATGTTTCATGAACAATAACAGCATCAGTCTTGTGGAAATTTAGCAGATTTTTCCAATAAAAAAATGTTATTAATGCTCCTAGCATTAACAACCATTAAAGATGCATCAGATGTTGCTATCTTTGAACTGGTACATTTTCTACCAGACAAAAATTCTGCCTTGTGTTTACAAATATTGCAAAATATCTGCATCAAAAATTCTCTTCCCTGATCTTGACAAGTGCATGCCATCCTGTCTGAACATGTGTGCTCAAAATTAGACTCAGATGTTGTACACATTTCCATTTTTTAAAGCACAACATTTTTTCATGTAGATATTTATCCAAAAAATCTTTTCATTCATGGTGACATAACCCTCCTTTCTATATGTAATGTTGGAAAAATACATCCTAACACCTGTGAAAGTTATGTTATCTAAGAGGGCTGCAAGTTCCCTAGCAACAATCAGAGTCCTTATGCAGATGAGAGCATCTGTACCAACATGAATTAAAACAGATCTGTACTTCCTTGCTTAAGGCATTCTAAGGCCTGCCTCACATCCTCTATTTTTGGTTCTGACAAGCAGAACATTATTCAATGTTCATTATCTTCTCTGCAAATGTAAATTTATCAGTTTCTCTAATATCTCAATCTCCACTTACAAGAATATATTTTCTGACCAGATCTGAAAAATCTTCGGCTTCTAATTCATTAATATCTGTTCTATCAATTGTTAGAAAGGAATGATCTACATCACCATTAGTCTTATTAATCCTACTGTTTTCATTGCTTATTATATTTGCAAAAATGCAATTCTCATCCAGCTGGCTTTATGAATTCACAGCTTAAGCCATGTTTTCAATGTCTGTCTTTCTCTTCTTTTTTCTTACAGCAATGTTCTTCAATCCTCCCATGCTCAGTTTTGATTTCTTCCTTTTCACCTGCCCCTTGCCTCGTTTTTCTGACTTCCCTTTTGGAAAAATGATGCCTTTTTCTGTAGACTGAATATTTTCTAATAGAAAATCGTATCATTCCCTGTAATTTGTGTGTTACATAACAAAGCAGTATTCTTTTTAGCATGTATTCTCTTTGCTTTGCAGGCATTTATCAGTTTCTTTTTCTTCTTTGTTATTTGCTGTGAACTTCTCCCTTTCTTTCCTTTTTTATTTCCTTGTATATGCTCTGAATCCTCAGATTGCTGAATACTTGTATCCAGAATTCCAAAGTTTTCAGTGTCATTATCTTATTTCTTAGCAGTTGAATGATCTTTACAGACAATATACACATCCTTTCCTAAATGTGTTCTGTTTGCTCTTTGCCTAACATTATTTATGTCATCAGTCATGTCAATAATATACGTAACAACAGTTCTTAAAGTCGTGCCAGTTGCACAGGTGCAATTGTCAACAGTAAGCCTAGACTTACTACTAATAATGGTAAGCAAATCATTTAACTTTTGACATGAGGAACACAGATCACCAGTTTCATCCGGTGTTACTTTTAAATATACATAGCATTTATTAAACGGTACAAGATATTTGTTGCTTTAACAACTCATTTAAGGAATCCATACTCAGCTGTAAATGAATAAAAATTCTAAAAGAAAACAATCAAAATCAGTTACCACAGAATTCAAACAGAACTTAAATCAACTTCTATGAGATAAATCACAAAACAATATACAACTAAATATTAAATTACGTACAGTAAAGTTGTTGCTTTGGCTGTACAAGTTGGGAAAGTCACACAAAAGCTATCACTTGCAGTCGTACCTTTTTAACAGTAAAGAAAAATAAATCACAGACCAAGACAGGATTGTTTAGTAAGCTCTGGATTGCCTTCTGAAGTCTTTGTGAATTTATAGCTGACTAAGCCACTTGAGATGGCTAGAATTTGCCTGTCTAAACCCTATCCCTTTCTAACAACTGACAGTTAAAATTAAAGGTAAACCAAAATATAAATCAAGGTAAATCTTCTTGTCTCCAAACTATCCCTTCCTTCCCACATACAGTGAAAATCAGTGGTAAAAATAAAATATAAATTCAAATAAAAACTTTTTACCAAGCTACTGCACAGTCAATCACAATCCAATACAGGATTGTTGTGATAAACTCTGGATTGTCCTATCTGTAGTCTGTGTGAATTTGTAGCTGACTAAGTCATTTAGGATAGCTAGTGTTTACGTGTAAAACCTATCTTTTCTAACAAAAAACAGTGAAAATTAAAGACAAAACAAAAGGATTGGTGCATTTATTTGGGGTGTGTTTTGAATTTGCGTTTATTTGGTTAATGGTGTTTATTGTATTATTCAGCAGTTCTGATGATGTCTGTAACAATGAAAGCTCTTAACTTTGGTTTTTAAATTTTACATTAAAATATCCTGTATTTTGAGTCTCAGGCTACCTAATTGCTTTTCTTACTACAAACAGTGAAACACAGTGGTAAGAAATAAAATATAAATTCAAATGAATCTTCTCTTACAAGGCAACTGCACACACAGTCACAGACCAAGGCAGGATGTTTCAGGTAAGCTCTGGATTCAAATTTGTTATTTAAAAAGAGAAGATTAGAGAAGGAGCAACATTTTCCAAATCATGAGGATTCAGGTAGAGTTCTTAAAACCTCTTTAATTAAAGATGCAAATATACCTGTCTGGTAGAAAAAAAGACACACAATCAGGAAACATTACTGATCCTTGATATTTAGGCAGTATATTATCAACTTATTTGTCCCAGAGCAAGATGAATGTAGACCTAAAACCACCTTCCTGATCTACTCATTGCTAACATAAGAAAACACATGTTTGGTAAAAAAAAGCCGGTACAGTAATGATATATTCACTGTCATGCATGATGGGATCATTTGGAGGAATAGAGAATCTAATCAAGGTCACCTAATCTACAAAGATCTATGCAGCCCCCTCATAGTCTAGAGACACCTTCAAGACCACCAAACAGATAGACAGCGCAGCCTGAAGACAGTCCAAAAGTACATTTGTGGGTGGTTTAATGGAATGTACACCACTATCTCTCTCTGGACAGAAAAGCTGTTTTTTTAGAGTTCTCCAAGTGACAAACCAAACAGTAGGCACCAGTTAGAGCTTGTCCTCAAGCAGGCACACCCTCCACCATCTGTGCTCTAGCCTTCATCTCAATCTCTTCATTTTGCTCAAAACCTGATCATAATAATTAGTATGAAATGAAGCAGGCACCTATACTTGACAAGTTAATCCTGAGTACTAGTGATAAGTTAGCATTGTGATCTCTGGGTTATTTGCACTGCTGTTTAGTAACATCTGATGCGACAAGGAAATTGACTCCCTATTTGAGATACTTTAGAAATCCCTAAATTAGGAGAGCTCAAAACTGGTTGACCTAATTAGGGACAGCCAGAGTCTGAAATAAATAAAGTAGTGCCACCTGTACATTGAGTAGCTTCTATTATCGATAGCAAAAGAGAGAGAAAATGTGCATCAAGTTCAATGCTTTTATCACTGATCCTGATGTTAAAGTCATCAAAGATTAACCATTTTGAGTGAACAGGCTGGAGACTGATGAAATCTGTGAATTCTTGCAGAAACATCCCCACATAACTGGGTAGCTAGCAGATGATTATAAATCTACTATTTGCTCAAGTCCCAGTGACATATTTAAAGGAGTTAGTGGACTAGCTATTCACCAGAGACATCCTGACTTTTGATCTAAAACAGATGCCCTTGCAATCAATGTTGCCCAGCTAGGACACTGAAAAATACAAAGATGTGATGTAACCAAAGATGGAATATAAGATTATACTTCTAATCCAACCAGGCTCATATAATAAATACTACTTTAACCTCCTACAGCAAGTCCAAAATCATGTCAGGCTTACTAAGTATCAATCTAACGTTATATATCTGTGCTGAATGATGGGCTAATGCAGAGAAAGCCCCATCTATGAAAAAAGAACCTTGGTGTGATGTCCCCACTCTGGACTAGTAATCAAGGAGCTTGAATCCTCACCCTGGCACTGGAGAGGGACGTTCACTTGGAATGCAAATAGATACACTCAGTATTTCCAAATGCAGACCTCTCTGCATCAAGCACAATCTCCCTTAACTGCACAGAAGAAACACATTCATTCCGGGGTCTGGATTTCTCTATCGATCTCTCTACCGGCCCCCAATAAGACCCCTCACTGGTACTGCTGAAGGGTTATGTCTTCAGCTGACTGTCCAAGCAAAGACTTTCAGCACCCTTTCTGTGAAACCATTTCTTTGCTGTCCCTGCTCCAAGTACCTGACACACACACTCTTTGAGATTTAAATTTCACACACACACACACACACACACACACACACACACACACACACACACACACACACACACACACACACACACACACACACACACCTGGGAAAGGCTGGTCCAGATTACCCACTTTACCAACTTTGCCCAGACTATAAGGTAGATTCACTGCTATCAGTCAGTTACTATAAGGCTCTTAAAAGGGTATCCAATTATGTTGAGTAGACTTAATATTAATACAAATGGTAATGTTGACCAAACATCCAGGTTTTCAAGAGTGGCCCACGTTATCACTAAATAAATATGTGCAAATACTCTCAAAGTGTAAATATTTTCTCAAAAGAAGCAGCCACAATGGGAAGTTTAAATATATTTAATGCCAAATAATAAAAGAACATGAAAATACTAAATATCTATTTACAGTAAACACCGGAGTTTCAATTATAGGAAATATAAAAAAATAACACTGATGGAAAGTTTCACACAGTTATGGAAAAATAGTAATTTTACTCTCACTATATTTTCCTGACTAATCTAAAAGAATTACTGTTCCCTAGTTAAATTGCTTACTGATGCAAGGCAAGATGATGTGGGTGAGGGTCCTTCTAGTCAGGTCCAAGACAGAATGCAGAATGGTGAGAGCAAACTCCTACTGATATCTAAATATTATTTTTGGCTTACATAATTACATCACACACATCTGGTCATCTGACTCTGTTTCCCATGCTATCACCAACACTAGAAATTGGCAGGATTTTAGCATCTATGTGTTATCATACACACAGATAAAGCTTTGCTCAGATCTCTGGAAGTCATCAAACCATTTTAAAACTTCTACTCCTCCTACAGAGCTACTAAGCCAGGCTTCTTACAGACATTGCATCTCTAGCTTCATTCAAAACTCTGATATAACATCTTTATGGCCTAACTCATAAAGTCATTTAACTTCAGATATATTTTAAAGCTTGCTGCAGCTGGATTGTGATTAACTTCTGCTCTGCCAGTATCCTCTGTTGAAACATATATATTTAATTATTTTACATTAGTGCATGTACATTTATTTTCTTTCCAGCAGGCTGTTGATAGATTTAACACAAGCAAACCTCACAAATACATTTTCAGCACAAGCATCTGTACAAATCAGTTTGATAGACAAATGACAAATAATTATTTACAAAATTCCAGCTAACTATGCTGGCACATGTCACACATCCAGTGCCTACATCTCCTGGTCATGGCTGGCAGTACCTCCTATCGTCAGACTTTGGTACCCTGAAAAGACTCTGGTTTTCAGAGAATTGCACCTCAGGGTGATTACTGATTACCATTGTTAAGATTTGCCCTCTTTGAACTGATCAAGTAAAACTGTGACCACAAATGCCCTTTGCCCAAAGCATCTTTGCTATAGCCAATTTCTGGTAAAAGAGGAAAGTAGTAGCTAGCAGGCAGTGAGCATAAGATGGGAAGAGGGTGATAAGGAGGTGCCCATCATAATAATAGCATATCCAACAACTGGGTAAAATGTATTGGACTAAACTAGTTTCCTGAAAGGATCCCTAAGACAAGCTGAGAATTGTACAAAAGGCACCATATAAAACAACCAAAAACTGGGGTGAAAGGCAAAAATCATAGAGCAAGTCTAAATAACACTGGGAACAAATGTTAAAAATGTGTACACTAAAAGAGCTATCACCTCCTACCATAGTAGAATTAGGGGAGCATAGTTTACTTCTTAGTACAAAAAATATTTTTTTTCTTTTATTGTAGAATGTGTTTATGCTAGAGTGCTACCACAGGGGCTTATTGTTAAATTTGCCATCATACTTATGCTGGCTTGAGACAGATGCTTTTTGCTGGAGATGAGGGGCAAAAAAAGCACTATCCAAGGCCAAAAATACTACTTCCAGGTGGTGAGATAATATATCAGGCTGACTATTGGTTAGCATGAAACAGAGCTTGTCAGACCTCCCACAGAGGCTATTCAATATCAACCCCCAAACAGGCTTTATGCCAGATAAATGCTGGACAGCAACAGTCATCCCCTTGTACAATGGTGGAACATCAATAGACTTGGGTAATTATAGACCTATAAACCTGACCAGTCTCATCTATAAGGCTATGCAAATTATCATTATAGAGTGACTAAATAAGGACACAGACAATCTACAAACTGTCAACCTAAGCCAATTCAATTCTGCTAAGGGCAAAACCTGCTCACTTAACTTGGTCAGCTTTTTTGAGAAGGTTAATGAAGCAATGGATGAGGGCAAATCAGTACATACCACACATGTAGACCTCACAAAGATGTTCAATACCATTCCTCATTCAGGTATCATAGACAAACTCTTACAGTTAAATGGCATTAGAAATCCAAAAGACTTGGAGAAATTAAAAATGGGAGAAACCATTTAAATGTAAATCCTTACGTAACTCATCAGATATCAAACTGGCTCAAAAATAGAATCCAGAAAATTAGGGTGGGGAGCTCTACATCCTCAAAAAGATCCATCAGTAGTAGTGTACTCAGGGTTTGGTCCTTAGGCTCCTCCTCTTTGGTATTCACTTCTCAGAGGTCAAAGCAAATTTTAAAGATTTATGGCTGACTGAGAATGTTGATGACTGCAAACTTGGTGCTGTCATAAACTTCCCAGAGGACACCAGCATCCTCCAAGATAACCTTTTTCAAACAACTATCTGGTGTTGAAACTGTAGACTAAAACAAAATGCCAATAAATGTATAATAGCATCCTCTGGCAAGCATGACTTCTGTTGAACCTATCACACTGACAACATGACCCTGAAAGTTGATTCTGTATTCAGGGATCTGTTAACAATAAACTCTCATTTGATCACTATGTATCCACTATTGTAAGGAAGTCTGCACAGCTTATACGTAAAGGTACTGCATCCAGGTTCAGGGATGTAAACATTCCATTGTATTTGCTTCTTGTTAAGCCAATCATTGAATATATTGCCTCTTCTGCTATGCACCTGTCCAAACATTCGTAACAACTGGAATTACCACAATGCTTCCTCACTAGAAAAAAAAATTAAGGGCCTCAATCATAAAAACTATGCAGACTGTCTCAAAGATTTGTTTCTCTTTTTGGTATCATGTAGGCTACTAAGAGATGACCTCTGCCACCCATACAGTATTTCAACAGACCTCATCCTGCTAGACATACTTCACATAAACAAATCCAATGATAGTGTAAACACTAGATCAAGGGATCTCAATCTCTTTTGCAACATAAACTGGACATGTTGGAGGGATAGGTATGTATCACAGAGAATACCACTTCTCTGAGACCATCTTCCAATTCACATAAAGCAAAGTACTTCTATTATTCTATTATGAAGTTATTTAGATTAATTGGCAGGAAACTGTAAATTGACTCCTGGTTTGGCACTCATGTCCCTCATAGAAAGATGCAACAAGTAAATGTCCTAATGTCCTTATTCTGCCCAGATCTGGTTTATACATATACAAGATATAAGGGCTAAAGAACTACCATGGGAATGTAAAGCTTCACTATCGACCCTCTCTCCAAGATGAGTTATGATACAGATTTGAACCTCTATGAATGATACAACGTACAGAGACAGATTTTAAATTCAATTATTTTCAGACTGAATTTTGGCAAAATATACTGTGATGGCAAGATGCTGCTGCACACTATGGGGGGGGGGGTATAGTTTAATCCTTAGTACAAAAAGCTCTTTTCTTTTATTCTAAAATGTGTTTATGCTGGAGCCCTACCATAGGGGCCTATTATCAAAGTTGCTATCATACTTATGTTGGATTGGGACAGATGTTTTCTTACAGGAGATGAGGTGCAAAAAAGCACTATCCAATGCCAAAAATACTACTTCCATGGGGACAGATGGACAATTGCTTACCAGCCTTAGTCATATATATTCGGAACTCAACTGTGTCTGCCTTTATCTCCCCCAGGTGGGGTATTTAAGATCATTCCCTCCCAAGCAGGCAAGGACAACATCATTGATATACTTGAGGTAAAGGGATCTAAGGGCCCTGGTGACATCAAAAATTTTCACACCTGAAAAAATGATAACAGTCACTTTATCCTTGCTCAACCTATTGAATGGGAAGTTGAGTTGGTGTAGTTCACTACAGAGTCACATATAACTAGAATGCTGTCATGTGAGACAATATGCTGTGGTCACTTTAAGGATGTAGGCATGTAGCTCTGGCACTCCTTGGAAGGGAAAGAAAGACTGAATGCTGATGCCTGTAGTGGGTAAGGTACAAGTATGATGCTGAGGTCTGGGTCAACTGGTGTGAAACCCAGGAGGCTTATGCAGAGATTGTCTTCAGTCTGTCAGTGTAAGACGGCTTAAAGTTTGAGCCTGCTTGATGATATTTGGTAGTGCATTGTACAGTGACAACCACAGCAGGTGAGATGGTAGCCTTCAGTGTGAATAGCTACTGACAATCTCTCAAATATGGATTCTGTGTCAAGTAACAATAAAGGATTATCAGGGAGCATAAGCAGTTGCTACCCTGCCTGAAGGTACCTAGTGCTATCATGCTGACAATACATGACATGAGGGAGACAGTGGTCCCATGGTGGCAGAGAACTGGCATACTTACAACACAATAAAATATATAAATACTACTCAGCAAGGTAGCAAATGCAAGTTAGAAGACACAATCCAATAGAAGATATAAGTGTGACTCAGCAAGACAGTAAGACATGCTATAGGTCAAAATGCGGTATACCATATAAAGTAGTGTTGTATATTACACATTGGGTAATTCAGTATATTGAAATATGGATGGCAATACAGGCACAGGCGCTATAATAAAGAGTGTACCTGCAATAAGGTAAAAACATAGTGAAAAAGTACTTGGCATTGCAGTAATAAACAGTGTAGTATGATAAAATAAAAGCACAATAAAAAGTACTTGACAGGACAGATGTAAAGCAAAGACAGTAAGATACATTAAATATTCGTAGGCAATGCAGATATGAGTATCACAATGAATGATGCAGTGCTGTTTGCTATGGGTATGGCTGTACAATGTAGACATAGATACCATAGATATTTGAACAGTGTACTTTAATAAAGATGCAGCTGTATGATGGAGGTATGTTGTCACAAAAAAGGGAACAGTATACTTTGCTAAAGATGCAAATTTTAAATGACCAAAACAATGTGGGCATTACTGAAACTGAGACACTTACATTTTTGGTACCTTCAGTTGGGTTAGTTGAGCTATTTCCTGGTGTTAAGGGCTTGGTTCACATATTTCTTTCACTTAATTCAGGTGCAGCACTCAGCAGTGTACCTCTTAACTTCTTACACATGAATTGCAGACAAAGCCAAAATAATGGAGGGACAAATGCCCAAAACAGAGACACATTTTAGTATAGCTCTTATAAACTTGGGAAATTGATAGAACAATATATGTTGCACTAGCATACATTTTCTGATGGATATAAACTCTGAAACTCAAAAGCTTGTCATTATTTAGTGACTTCAGTCCCCAATCATTTGCCAGCAAATCACAAATTTTATGAGGAACTGACCAAAACTATGCAGTAAAAATATGGATGCATGTATTCCCTGTCCCTGTACTGGGTTTAACCTGTCCCTGTACTGGGTTTAACCTTTCTGCTTAAGTTTCTTCTCTCAGACCCTTAGCTGTATAATATATGCTTCTGTCCATTTCTACTTTAACTTTTATCCCAATCTAACACCAGAAGGGTACATCAATAATCTCTCTCTTCAGACAGACAGGAAGGTGGGCACTTTTCCCAGATAGGATTTAAATAGCCTTGCATTTTTCTCTTAGTTTATTAAACATTAAGCTTTAGACAAAACTTGTTTTCCTTGAAAGAAAAAATAAGATTGAACTTTTTCCCCTCAATCATTATTTTTTGTCTATGCCATCATTATAAAAAAAGGCTGTAAATAACCTCTAAGAAGCACCACAAAGATTTCTAAAATCATATGACTTGTGCGTGACAAGCAGCACCCATATCCCCAGCTTAATTCAGTTGCATCCTCCAGACATATTGCATAGAATTTTGGCCAGTCAGGGTGCATTAAGAGCATGAGGGAAGCTAAAAAGGAAGACAATGTGAAAAGACATGACAGAAGTATTCTGTCTGAATGGCATGGATCCAGAAATAGGGGAAAACAAGGGAGGGGTACAAGGGAAGTGCAGGGAGACTAGTATGTAACAGAGGGGCTTATGGAGTCCTTTGTCTAGGACTCTGTTTCACTTGACTGACCTTGCTGATTGCAGTCAGATATGTGAGATATATTTAGTCAGTAAGTGGATATAATGGGTGGGTCCATACTGAGTCAGTCTGTGGATGAAAACGAATGACCGCATCTGTTGTTTAATCAGAGGTAATGATCATTGACCTGCTGTAATAGAGCTTACTCCATTCCAGTTAGCTCCACCCATTCAATTGCTTCATGCAGCAACCCCCTCCCCTCACACCTGCTTTGAAGACACAGGCCACCATTTGTTTTGTTTCGCAATATGTAGATTTGTTAATGGGTTAATCTTTGTTAAGCAAGTTAAATTCACTGAGCCCACTTGGCAACATTCTCCTCTTCAGGGGTTACCTGAAGAACATGCCTGGTTAAATGATTTACTCATGGTCACACAATATGCAAGTAAACCGCGGTGGTGGTGCTGCGGTAGTGTTGTCACCTCACAGTAAGACGCTGTCCAGTTCGATTCTCAGCTAGAGCGTCTTCTGCGTGGAGACATGCGTGAATGGGCCTACCTTCGTTGAAGGTTGTGTGTCAGGGCTGGTAACTCGGCATGTAAAAATCAACTACCAATCATTTGCGGACTGGAGTTCTGCTGTGGTGACCCCTAACTGGGAAAAGCCAAAAGACACAACAACAACACAATATGCAAGTAGCCAATGGATGAATTAAATTCACAACTACAAGGTGGAGGAAACTCACCAACTTCATTCTCTTCAATACACTGTCAGCATAAATATATCCAGTTAATTCAGCCAAACTGTTCATATTGCAATCCATTAGATATGTAGCAGACCATGCTCCTGCGTTTCATTGCCTGCCTACATTAATATTTCCTCATGGCTCTCCCATATCTTCATGAACTTCTCTGCTGTTGTGTATGCCATGGCACTCTCAGGAAACTCTGTTCTGTGTGCTTTGCACTGTCTCCATCAAGCAATACTTCCCAACACTGTCCCAGCCTTCTAGCTGCCTCTCTGTTCTCACTCACACCTCTGGGTTTTATTCATTATTCATACTTTTGAGAGCAAATCTTAATTTAAATAACATTACGGAGCATAAATATTATATAACAACTGAAGACAGCATTTAAAACAGCATGTAAACCTGATCAAAAACGTTTAATGTTGTAAATAGTCTTAGATTTTTGATGTTAGCCTTTGAAGATGTATTATGTTTCAAGACTCAGCCTCAAGGTTTTGCACTATCTATGCTGCATCATTTCCATCCTTCTACAGTGTTGAGTTGATTGTCTCCAAATATGCTTCCATCATCTTTGATTTTAAAAGATTGTTAATTTGTAGCTTTTGGGGGTGTATGCTCCATGGGTTACACTGTCTTGAAGAAAGACTTAAATGGATGTTTTTGGACTGAACTGGAAGCCAGCTGTCTATTGTACCATATGTATATCTGTTTAAATTTTTATTTGATATAGCTTGGATTACTAGGGACAATTTACTTGTGTTTGCAGAGGTCTGGAGATGGAGAACTTGCAAACTGATTGCTTCAGGTATTACCATTAAAAATCTATAAACAGAACTTTTAGAATTTATTTAATAATATGGTCAACCTTAATTTGTTTTCTGGTAAAATACTACCAGCAAGTGGTTTGTGAACTATTTATATTAATAGTACTTGTTTTGATAAACAGTTTTATTGACAACATATCACAACTTTTCAAGCTAGTATTATTTATTCACTATTGTATTAAAGCATTCTGTTTTAAGTTTTAGTAAATCTAAACCTTGAATCTAAACTAACTAAAGATTTAATTAAGGACATGCAAACTGAAAAGCTAGATTATTGGCCAAAACTCAATATATATATATATATATATATATATATATATATATATATATATATATATATATATATGTAAACTACTGGATATGTGCCAAAGCTGATCTTATACTGGCATTTGAAGTTCTCAGTAGTACAAAATATAATTTCTTAGACCATATGAGAAACTCTTACATTGGTGTGAACTTCCACCATATGTCACAAGCCAAAACACCACAATGATCTATGTGATTGATAGGACTGAATCATGTCAGTCACTCTGTATAAATTCTGTACTATGTGTAATACATGGGCAGAGCTCAGAAACAATTTATGAAGTATGTAGGTCATGCATGTATGGTTCATGGATGTGGAGGGATTTAGTGAGTCAAAGAAGAGGGATATGGAAACAGGTTTTGCACAGTCTGGAAAGCATACAAAGAGAAATACAATGCATGATAGACTGATATGGCAATTAAAAAAAAACACAGATCCAGATCGTTATGGTAAAATGAAAAGTGTAAAATGGTCCAGTACTTGGGAAGATACTGGCATGCTCATAGAAATGATAGTCATCAACAGAAGGACTGGGTCATTTAAAGCAGTTTCATATAATAAAGCCAATGCAGGAGCACATGCAAAACAGTTAAATACCTCAGCAATGCCCACAATGGCACCTGTGTCTAATGTATTATGGATTGAAAGTCTGAGTGGAACTAAGGTGAATGGCTCAAGTCTAGTACTACTCATGAAAACTGAGCTGAGGTCTGTAACAGCTCAGTCCATTGGACAAGGAGAAGGTACATGGAAGAACAAACAAAGCTCAGAAAGAAATGAGAAATATTCATCAAAATCTTTAACTATGGCATGACATGTCTGCCTGATACTGATAATATACACAGCTGTTTTAGATATGCAATGATTTTTAAAGCTGTTCTCAATTTGGCAATCTATAGCTGTCTGCCTAGCATGAAACATTAGTGGAAAGAGGGGTGTGGCCAAGATGGCTAACTGAGAGCAGCAACTGGTGAAAGCTCTGTGACTGACAACTTTTCTCTGACAGAAAATGTAATAAAAAAATTATAATTTGAAGATACTTGTTAGCTAATTTTATTCACTAATAGAGAAAAGATTTATAGCTTCAAGTTCTTCAAAAGCTTTAATTTTTCTGTCAGAATTTCAACTGCTTGGTAGAAAGAGAAGAGACTTCAACATGAGACACTCAAGAAATTGTACTCAGGATTCTCGTGTTAAAAAAGACATATAGTCAATAATATCTAATATGCAGGAAGTATTACTTAAAATAGACAAAGTGGATACCAAACTAGAAAGAAGAAGCCAGAAAGAAGAGGGAACATTTAGAAATTCTTATGAAAGAACAAAGTAGACAAATCAGTAGTACGGAAGAAACTGTAAATGATTATGAAGGAAGAATAACTGAAGGTGAGTCTCAGACTGAATTTCTTTTAAAACAAAATGACTGGGTCATAGAAAAACTTGATTTAGAAAACAGACTGAGATGAAATAACATTAGAATCTATGGTATATCCAAAATGTACGAGGAAGACAATATAATAAGCTTCTGAACTACCTGGCTATATAAAACATTAACTTTACTTGAAGCTTTATCTTTTGGAACTGAAAGGGCACATAGATCCCTGAGAGCACCTTCCAAGAAGTAAAACACACTACAATGTTCAATTATAGTTCACTTTATTTCTAGCTTAGAAAAAGATCAAATATTAAAAACAGCATGATTCAGCCCACCTATTAAAACAGGTGATTATGTAGTCAGATTTGTCAATGATTATTCCAGTTAAGTAATGAATAAAATAAACTCCTATTTACCACTGATCAAGGAACTTAAAAAGAACAATATTAAAGCCACTTTGGTGTTTCCTGCAAAAAAATCAAGTTATTTCTTTCTTTCTGAAGAAATCAACATATTTAACACACTGGACAAGGCATCCACTTTGTTAACAGCAATAAAATCCTTATTAATATTGAAGAAATTTGTGGAACAGTATATCCCTGAAGAGACAGAGTGAGCTGAATTCCTTGAAAACTGCTTCTAAATTTAAAAAGCCTAAAACAAGTGCTTTCATTCTCTGATTGTAGGACTTTTATTTTCTGAACCAATAGACTTGCCCTTCAAGTAAAAGGTTTGTACTGGACTTTAAGCTTCAAAACATATGTAGGTATGTATTGATATTTTAAACTAAAACATTTTTCATGATGAGGAATATAAATGGTTGGTTTTACTGTTTTACTATTTACAGTGAAAGACTTAATATATTTCACTCAACTACAATTATAAGTGTATTTTAAGTGCTAAACACATATTTCCTGTAAGAAAATGTCATTAAATTATAAGCAATAGAGTTGGTAATTTAAGACTATGTAAGTTAAGAATTTTGTTTTATTTGTTCAGCTTTGCTTAGTATGTGCATTGCTGGGTTAACTGAATGTCAGATCTAAGTAATATGCTAATTAGAAGTGTGAGCGTGCTGGTGATTTTGTTTTCTTTATTCCTGTGTAACACATTCCTCTCACAGGTCCTTTATGAAGCAACTGACACTTTGAGGAAAGCTTGAGAACAAAAGAATGTTCCATTTCTTTCAGAATGCTGGATTCTTCCCGGCTTGAGATGTCCTGAATACAATCTAGGTGAAAGTTCATTACTGAAGTCTGTGCAAAAAAGAAAAGCCCCGGGATTCATGAAGCTCGGCGCAAGGCCGGCGTTAGGCTTGCGCCGAACGTGCGGCGTGCAGATGACGCAGTAGCGCCATATGCATATTAATGAAGGCATGCTGCCGCCACATCCACGTGCATAGGAAACGAGTGCGAGTGCATGGGGCATGTTGAAGCGCCGCACGGAGGCGTGGAAATGTCAGCTGTTGACGTGCAACCTAAAATGCTGAATATTACAGTCTGCCTGCAATAGTAATCACACCTGTCAGTATCCATAGATACCGAAACGTATGCAAAGCATTCAAGACAATTCTTGCAAACACAAAATTAAGAAGCAAACACAAATGCACGTTAGCGAATATCGAGTCTCCATCCCTCGAACAAATGACATTTAAAACCGAGTGCCCGTATTCTAATGCAGTGTTGATAGTTATACCAAGTGGAAGTGAAACGCATCGTGTTAGTGCACCGCCAATAGCTAAGTCTAGCCCAATGGTCAGGGTTACCACCGGTCCCACATTGTGAGGGACAGTACACATCTGGGCAGTTGTGTTCATACCAAAACCATTATAAATGTAAAATATCCTGCGACCGTATGACATAATTATGTCCCACATTGCATGTAATAGTCACATACAATAGTTATTTCCATATGTAACATATCACATGTTACAAGAAATAGAATAAGCAAGTAAACGTAACAGAAGGAGTATATAAACTGCTACAACAATAAGCTAACATGTAGGCATAAAACAAAAGTACTATCCATTGTACTGACCGTGGGTATGTGTTGTCCTGTAGAATCTGATTTGTGTCTGGAATATATCCCATCCTGGCCATATGAAAAGGTGGCAACCCTACCAATGGTCAGAGCATTTGGCCAAAATCTGCCCATTTGCGGTCCAAGCCGTTCTTGCCAGGATGTGTCAAAGATGAACGGGTATCACCCGGGTGTACCTACCATGTCATGAAAGATAAGTATTTGCGTGTACCTATGTGCGTGATGTACAGCATGTGGAAGGTGAAAAATGCTAGGGTAGTCCTCACAACCATACAGGTACCAGAGATATGTAGTGTATGCAATGTGTTCCCTTGACCGTGCCATGGACCATCAACCAAAGAAGGGATGGATATAGTGTGTGGAATATGGGTGTGGGGGGGATGGGTAATGTAATAATCTGCAAAGGCGAGACTGTGTTGGATGCACAATAGTGAACTGGAGGTGTATGAGGGAGCAGTGGGTGAATCAGAAAGAAACACAAAGAACAAACATACACATCTGCAATACAACCTGACAGGCCATACTG
This sequence comes from Protopterus annectens, assembly GCF_019279795.1. Classification (NCBI taxonomy): domain Eukaryota; kingdom Metazoa; phylum Chordata; order Ceratodontiformes; family Protopteridae; genus Protopterus; species Protopterus annectens. Next base: position 1,339,718,118 of record NC_056725.1, read on the forward strand.
TAGAACACAATCACACAAACATATGAATATTAAAATGTGTGATACACATGTACAGAAACGTCACCAGCACATACCCACATAATAGTCTGGATGGAACTGAGCCATC
>NC_056725.1:1339723223-1339785723 GCF_019279795.1 Protopterus annectens
GCAAGTCTGATAACAAATGGTTTGACAAAACGTATGACATTTGTCCCGAGATGGGGAGAGTGGGCAGTGTGTAGGGGTGTGTTCATGCCCCAGCTGCGTTCACAGTAAGTATGTGTCATGAGTGCTGTAGAGGGGTGTCAGGTAGGTGAATCGTGGATATGCAGTAATGGGCCTAAGTGTGCAGGTGTTGGTTGGCAGAGATGTATTAGGCCTGCCCAGTGGAAGTAATTAATATTCCTATGTGGGCACTGCAGATGCTCATACCTCCCAAACCTGAAGAGCATATCTACTGGATAGTCCGTAAACCATTGGGGGAACACATAGGGAATATATCAGTGCCCTGTACCAGATTATCATGGACATCCGTGATTACGAATCAGAATGTAACACAGTCCTAACTAAACCCTTCCAGAACTAGTGATATTAGGTGGACAGGTGGCGGAATACATTTAATGACTAATGACAACATGTATGAGTCATAAACAGCATTTACCTCGACAAATGTGAATGAATACATATGCCCTGTGACTGTCAATGTGTCAGGTTAATAGAACCAATAATCTAAATGTGTCCCTGAGGGTGTTATGCAGTGTCCCTGATACAGTGTTCATTCTCCCCCATTCGTATGTGAGGTCTGCTAGTGACGGAAAGTGCATATTCAGCCGACCACCTCAGGTAGATGATAGCATAATAGTTTGGGGTTACCACCTGTTCGCCTTTGTGAGGGACACTGCACTCTGGGCAGTTGTGTCCTGCCAAATGAACGTTATGGCACATGGACTGTGATTTCGGGAAAAGAGTCCATATATTGTCTGTAGTGGTTGCATAAAATGATTTTGTTGTATCTGAAACACCTAGATGTTATAGGAAACAGTATTAGCAACTATAATGCTACAAGAATAACCTTAACTTATGCAAACTGGTGAAGTAGTCAATTTTCTACTGGCTGTGGGTATATGTTGCCTTGCCAAATCTGACATCTCTACATATAGGTCCTATAGGGCTGCCACCTTTCCAAATAGCCAAAGTGGGACCTGTTCCATAGAAATGTCAGACGTACCAGGTCAGAACATACCTACAGCCGTGCATAGTACAGAAATATACATATAAGCACAAATCAAAGCTTAGTCTAGCAGCAGTCAAGTTGCTTATGCTACTTCACATAACATATTGAAGTGTCATTTATACAATAACCGTTACATGCAACTATTAGAGAAACGTAGAATATAATATTGTCCTGTAATCAGGACATTTGCTATGCCTAGATTATTCTCGCTTGACACATATGCCTAATGAGGGACTGTCCCATGCAAAGTGGGAAAGGTGTTAATCCTAAAGTCTCACCTCGGACAATTTAAAAGGTGGAAAACCTTCAATACGTATGCAGTAGCATGACCTGGCAGAAAGATGTGTTTCCCAAAACACATTTACTTGTCTGCATTGCAGAGTATCGGTTCCCATGTTTCAGCCAGATGGGAGCAGATTGTATGAGGAACACGCATATGATATGATTATGTCACTGGACAGACCACCGATTCCATACAGTCGAACGCCTGCCATCGCATAATGGTCAGCCATACCCGATACTGTAATCACGTAGTCCGATGTAATAGGCATCACAAGGAATCACACCCACCCAGTGAGAGTGACAAATGCAAGCACCAATGTCGGTGCACATGCAAGTGAGGGAGTGAGCGGGTGTAAGCGTGTTTGTCTACCAGTATGCGAGTATTGCACTGTTAAAGAAATGTGGAGTCTAAACAAGTATAAGGAGCTGCAACCAGAGGTCAGCAGTGCTTAACACCACGCAAACCCATGCACAACCGCTCCCAACTGTTGCAATGTGCCTTACCCACTCCGTATCCAAAGGCCTTGTTCTGGCCGCAAACAAAGAACCGTCCTTTGCAAGTGTTGGTAGCAACACCTTGTGCACACAGCTGATCTGAAGTACCAATACACCATGGCATATATACAGACAATAGACAGTACCACACACATACCATATAGCACAGTCATCCAACAGTATAGCAATGTACTGGCAGATATGTCCAGATAAATGGTGTTTGCAGACCTGGTCGTCTTGTGTTTAAGTGTGTGAGCATGCCCAGTATGACCGTTACACATGTTGTCGACTGACATTACCGTCATACCTTCATGTGTTTGAGAATGCCCAGTATGGTCAACTGGATCACATGTGTTACATGTCCAGGTAGTCAGTACTGTGGTGCCAACCCCTGCGTTGTACACTGACAGGTGGCATGCTGTGTCTGCAGGGTATCCATCGGTCATGTGGCATTGACTGTCGCTACATTTCTGCACAGCATGGCGGGACATCCAACTGTATCCACATTCCTACACAGCACCGGGGGTGGCGCACATGACTTTTACATGTGTACATTGGAAGGGGGGCACAGCTGACAGTTGTACACTTTTGCTACTACTGTACTGGTATGCCAGGTACTCCATTTCAGTGTGTGGACTTACCTAATGTGCTGGCTAGAGGCATACCAATGTAATTCAGATCCTAGCTTTAATTACCAGCACAGTGGTTTCAGACGTCCTAGCCTTCACAGCCTACATCCAACTGCCTGGCCTGCTGTAGACAGTGTGTGTGTCTGTGGGGGGGGGTGGACTCATCCATTGGGCATATCCAGAGGCCATTGTATAGCATTTGTCTGTATTGGTCTACACCTGTCCAGCTGTTTGAGACTTGTGTGGGCTGTATGGACACACATGATGTTCAGCCCATAACCTGCAGTGGGTAGGACACCCTGTGTACTTCTGGCTACTATTGTGACCCCAGTATGTGCTACAGATGTCATGGTGCCACTATGGACATGTACTGTCCGCTGCCCTAACATTCGGCCACCAAATTCCCTTGCATGCTCACATCCATACCATAGCTACAGGTAAAAACACATTCTAAAACAACTGCCAATTGGTAGGTTGATTGACATACCTTGAGGGTGTGCCAGACCTGAGGATGGTGCTGGAGGGCTGCCTATGTCCGATGCACACAGTGCACTTCCTATACATGGTTGAGCACAGGTAGTGTCATGTCAGAGAGGGTAAAATTCACTGGGTACCTACTGTGTCGGTGTATATGCCATGCACTGCCACTTTGCCAAGGGCAGGTCATACTGTGCACGCCTCCTTTCACCTACTGGGTCCAGCTCAGGTAGTTCCTCCTCCAAGTCACCCTGTGCCTGTACAGCCCTTGGCATTGGTGGGGGGCTGTGTGGCCCTTCCCCATGCTGTTCCTGCTGCAACTGTTTCCACAGGATCATATTGTGTAGCATAGCACATACCATAACAATTTGGGTGCATGTAGCTGGTGTATACTGCAAGGCTCCACTGGATGTGTCCAGACACCGGGACCATGACCTGAGCATACCAAACACATGCTCAATTATATGTCTTGCCTGTGCGTGTGTCTCATTATGGCGTAGTCGTTCAGGTGTGTGTGCATTGCTGATGGGTGTCATCAGCCACGGCTCCAGTGATTACCCAGCATCCCCCACTAGGTGACTGTAGAGGATGCCCATATTGGCAAAGGTGTGGTACAGCTGCGTCAGATGCCATATATCAGAATCGTCATAGCTTCCAGGGCAGCCAGCACACACATTCAGTATAATGCCCTGTACATCGCATACAACCTAGAAGTTGATGGAGGGGATGACCCTGCAGTTAATGTAGGCCCTACCCCACTCACCGGGTGGTGCTTTGATGCATATGTGCATGCAGGCTATAGCACCCACTACCCCAGGGTAGTCTGCTATTTGGTGGAAGAGACGCATATTGCTGGTCAACACCTCACGTGTGTTGAGGACATATGCGTGCTCACTGGCATGTGGTGATATGGCATCTAGGAACTGGTGCAATACATTGGATGCAGATGCCTGTGAGATCCCCATGATATCCCCAGTTGTGCTTTGGGAGGTACCTGTGGCTAGTATGCCTAGGTCTACACATACCTTGGTATCCACTGGAATGGGTTTCCCTCGGCCTGTTCGATGTGTCAGGTGTGGCCGGCACAGCTCAACAATCTGCTGTAAGAGGTCGCTGTCCACACCATAGCGCTCTACTATCTCTGGCTCATGTAGCCCCTGGTAGGTTACCCTGGGTCTGTAAAGTCTTCTCTGTCTCCTCACTGAGGGTTGTTCAGCAGCATTCACATCCTCACCACCCTCAGCCTCCTGCACATGTTGGTCTATGTTGCCTGCTGCAGCCCTTCTCATTTGGTTGGATTGTTTCGAGAAATGTCCCCGCATGTATACACCGGTGGTGTAGAGTATGGAAAAAACCTGTGTGTATGGTGCTTGCACACTTTACCGTAGTGTTCTGGGCCGGGCTGGGCATGTAATCTGCTGATTGTGCTAATTATCACCTGTTTGCGCAGCTTGTTCACCTTGACTACTCCACTACCGCTGTTGTCCCTCCCAATTTCACTAGGCAGGTATAGACACACCCCTAGCCTAGGTGTGCTAAGGCAGGAACAATCCCGAGACACAGGGCTCCAATGTACGTACAGTATGCCTGACTCCACCCCCCATGTTTTCACCTATATTTGAGTCCTGCCACCCAGCTATCCATACACATACACTCTTGGGATCTGCATCACACCCTGGAGCTAGCCACTCACAGATACCAACACATAGGATATGACTGCCAAACACACACACCTGTCATGCCTTGGAATAGAACACCTACCTGTCTATTCTATCACACTACAGGATTCACCATTTTCCACCTCATTTGCATAGTATTGTCTTCTAATGCATAGTTATATGAGCCATACTGAGCCTCCAAAATAATAACTACTGCTTACTGTCACGCAGATCCGCACACAACTGGTTAAAAGTGCCTTACTATCACCGTATGCGATGTCCCTTGTTCTTTCCAGCAACAAAATAACCGGTGTCTACACGACTAGAACCCAGGACCCTGCACACCACAAACGATGTGCTTTACCACTAAGCCATGGCAGATATACATACATCCGACGTGATCACGTACAGATCATCCAGCACAGGCATTCAATAGTATAGGACATGTATTCCATCATGTAGATTTATGTGTGCTAATGTCCACATATATATCTATATATATCTATATATATATATATATATATATATATATATATCTATATATATATATATATATATATATATATATATATATATATATATATATATATATATATATATATATATATATATATATATACACACACACACACACACACACACACACACACACACACACACACACACATAGACATATACACACACGTACGTAGATATAGAATATACATCACAACATTGGACCACATGACACCAAAGCATTAGACAAGAATGAAAAGGAAGCCACATGTGCCTCCTGCATTATGTACCGGTGTTACTATCAAGGCAAGTGTGTTTTGTTGCATCACATGGGTCAGACTGTATTAAGGGTAAGAGTAGGGCTGCTGACATTTACTCACCAGACCTATTGGCGAATGCATGTGTATGTCTTGCCAACCCAGTCTCTTGGGCGATTGTGACATTTGTGGACACTATATAGGAAAACAACAAAACATGCTCAACACATCCTGGAGCTAGCCACTCACAGATACCAACACATAGGATATGACTGCCAAACACACACACCTGTCATGCCTTGGAATAGAACACCTACCTGTCTATTCTATCACACTACAGCATTACGCAGTTACAGGACATGCTACAGAGATTACTGGATCACAGCACTCCCAGAGGCATACTTCTAGGTGGGTGACATCATCAGCAATGGAAAAGATGCCGATAGGGATTGTATGGAGAGTGAGCAGTCTAAAAGCATTACTCTGTCCACAGGCAGCTGGAAACACACACACACACACACACACACACACACACACACACACACACACACACACACACACACACACACACATTTGGCAGGGCTGAGATCAGAACATAGATTTAACTACCTTATCACACTACAGCATTACGCAGTTACAGAACATGCTACCGAGATTATTGGATCACAGTACTCCCAGAGGCATATTTCTAGTTGGGTGACATCATCAGCGATGGAAAAGACGCCGGTAGGGATTGTATGGAAAGTGAGCAGTCTAAAAGCATTACTCTGTCTCCAGGCAGATGGAAACACACACACACACACACACACACACACACACACACACACACACACACACACACACACACACACACACACAAACACACACACACACACACACATACACACACTATTGTCATGGCTGGGATTAGAACATAGACCTAACTACCTTATCACATTACAGCATTACGCAGTTACAGAATGTGTTACCGAGATTGCTGGATCACAGCACTCCCAGAGGCATACTTCTAGGTGGGTGACATAATTAGCAATGGAACAGACGCTGATAGGGATTGTATGGAGTGTTAGCAGTCTAAAAGCATATTACTGTCCAAAGGCAGATGGAGACAAACAAACACCAGTGGTGTGAGCAGGACAACTGCCTATCTACGGACCACTATTACAACACTACATAGATACGAGATGCGCCACAGACACTACACCTTTCAAGACAGTCAATATGGCCTTCTAGGAATGCAGACATCGACATGGATGCTGGCAGTTACAGTGTACATACCTGTGAACCAGTGTGTTCAATGTAGGAATCCATCCTGAAGTGGGGTATGGCCATCTGTTGCCTGGATGACCACTATCACTATACAGGATTACAATGGTCATGCCCATACACATAGAGGCACATAACCGACTCAAGGTGTCACCAGGCATGCTCACACACTTAGTAGCACATGTCTGTTTGGAATGCACTATGTGTCCATCTACACAACGGCGTACTGGGCATGCTCACACACTTAGTAGCAAAGGGCTGTCTTGTATGTACTCTGATTCTAAACACGGAAGGGCACAGTGTGTCGATAGTCATCATTGTTAGCATGAACACTGTACTACATATATCTGACACTGGTCTTCTACACAATGTCTGCTACTGTCCATCACCTTAGCTGTACCAATCTAAACCTGGCACACTAATACCACCCGTGGTGATGTCCTGCCAGGAGTGGTTACTTTGCCCATACAGTACCATTCATAGATGAATGTCCTGAGACCAGGTAAACACCCTGACACCTAGAGGACAACTGCATTGTATGTGTATGCTAAACAGTGCTAGATGTGTAGCGTTCGTAATCACAGCTACCAATCTAGATCCAACAATGGGGAATACTGGCATCTGTGCAGTGAGGAACACCTAGCATAAGGCTCAGTTGTGCACAATAGCACTATCACCGCATACCTCAGATACAGACATGTGGGCCATAACACCGTTATGGACCGCTCCAGGTGGTAGTGTCCCCACGTACATGAAGGCCACTCACATGTACTGACCAGTACACTCTCAAAAGCCATCACAGATGTGTTGGGTGCAGATCACAGTGTCAAAAGCCACATTCTAGGATGTAGCCCTCAGACATCACCTTGTCCTTGGACCAGCAACACACATCCATACATGTGGCAGAACATACATTAGTACAATACCATGTTACTCATGACCAGTGGACTGTACCTAGCTCTACAGCAACTGTGCAGACTACCCATGTACTGACACGGTTCCATCATGTGTTATGCAATACAATAATAGCACTGTTCATAACCAGGTCGGCTGTACACATAACAGGAGCCCTGGGTCATATACAGCTGTAACAGATAACTGTTGCTGTACACCAGTAAAAACACTCATGTTTGGATATGACATACATGTACCTGCCATGGATATGTACATGCCCCACACACACACAACACATATGTACATAGCATAGCTGTTGCTGTGCTTCGTGCAGACAAGTGTGTCCAGCAATTACACACATGCACATGGAAGGTAGGTCCATGGCTGTTGAATGCTAACAGTACATAAGGTGTGATAGCAATGTTGACTGAGTTAACATTCCTTCTGTACTGGTTACCCATGACAACTATCATATCATACAACAGTCCATGTGTAATGTATGTCATCACACATGTCCACCAATTGCAATGCCTACAAACATGGCTAAATGAAAGGAAAGTAGGACCTACAGACATGTACATGTAGTGGTGTGCATTCAGCTACCATGCGTGTGCAGTAGCTGGTGTTTGCAGTTGATCTGTGTCTTACTACAACATGCAGTTGCAATGCAGCCCCATCATTGATACCTGTATATGGTGAAATATTGACAGTATGGTAAGATGTACATCAGGTATGGATGGATGTGTGTACATAAAGTGGTGGGCAAACTTTGCAGATGGATGTTTGCTGAAGACAGCTCACAGGTGTGTCACAAGCCGTCCTACCATAACATGTGCAAACACTAAGCTATGTTTCTGTTAATTAAAGGTGAAGACATACAACCTACACAGCGGTCAGGGTGTCACTGACTGTAAATCACTTGACATCTGTAACACTTAAGACCTCCTGTGTGCATATAGCAGCACAATTGCCGAAGGTAGCGTCAGTACACATTGTAATGCAGGCAATACTGCTGCATGTCTGTCATACGTATCATAAGATAGCAGGTGTTTGATTCACAGTACTGCCATGTGTGTTTGCTTGTGTGTCCATATATGCCACGTATGGTGGGGAATACATCCCAATTGTTACACACCCCTGTACACTGTTGTAGAGATCTGTATATACTGCAGTGTAGAAAGCAAGACATAGGCAGGGGTGGTGTGTGTATCACACACATGTTAGCTATCTGTATGTGCATGACATAGGTGAATTCAATTGTGGACTCCACAGTGTGTGTGTGTGTGTGTGTGTGTGTGTGTGTGTGTGTGTATGTATGTATGGCTGTCTGGTCCATGGAGAGAGGATGCATGCTACCATAGTGAACAGATAGGACCCCTAACCCCTCCAGGTGATGCAATCTACTTCCCTGTTGATGCTGTTGGTCTTAGGCATTACTGACTACCTTTACATGTTCATTCTCTGTGTCGCGTCATGTGGGTGCACAGTACTGTAATGGTGATTACCACCTAGGCAGGGGTCCTCACCTCAACACTATCAAGTGTGTGTGTGTGTGTGTGTGTGTTACAGTGTCATTGACCCCGTGAGTGTGGGCGTGTTACTGTGTCTGAATACATGTTTGCGAATACCTGTGTGTGTGTGTGTGTGTGTGTGTGTGTGTGTGTGTGTGTGTGTGTGTGTGTGTGTGTGTGTAGTTGTGTGTTCTCATCCTGTAATGTGAATGTGCATTACTGCTACACAGTGTGGCCTCATGCTATCAACTGGCCTCTACCCTTGACATCAGCTAGACCACTATGTAAACTCCCCTCACCATGTAACTGTACCTGTGATGTCACCCGGTATGGATGTCACGTCTCTAGCCACTGTAGCTTAGTACACAGCTCACATGCTCCTGGATCAGTGGATGTGTAGACATCTTTGGAATGTCAGCCTTTCTAACAGTGAGGTTGAAGCTACGTATAGCATGCTGGTATTGCCATACATGCCTGTGAGTAGTCCACATATACATATGGGAAACTGCAAACACTGGTACTTAATTGCACATGCAATTAGACCTTAAGGAGGGAAGCAGGGCATCATTACCAACATGCTGTTACTGTTGTTACCAAGACACATACTGTGAACATAAAACAATGCATTCTAAACCTGTACTGCATGGTATGTCTGCTGCATGTCAGCAGTACACAACAATTGTAATATACACTTATCTCCCTATTCTGTTCACCCTGTGCATCAGACCATATGAGCATGTCCCTGCACCAATGGTGTGGATGACAGGGATGCGGCACAGGCATCATCATATGCACAGGGTGATAATGTTTGCCAGGGGCCTAGGCTGCACCAGTGGATGACATCATGTGTGTGGGTTAGGGCCTGTGATCTAATTGGCCATGTGTGGTTGTTATGCATGTGAGTGTTGCGGTGCCCTACAGATGTTTCTGGTGTGTGCGTGTATGTGTGCACACAGTTCTGCTGTGTGTCTGGCCTACACAGGGGTATTATTGACAGCTCCAGACTGTACAGACCAGGATTTACAGCTCACGGTGTCTGGCCATGGCCATGTGACCTGTGCCTGTCAGGGGTTGCACGGGCACTACCAGGCAGAGGTACAGATTGGGTACTGTCTGATGACACATGTTCACTGGAACCGTGTCCCCATTGGGACCATCCAGGGCCACATCCATGTGGCCTGCTATGTCCTGGTGTGGACAGCGCAGCACCAGCTGTACTATGGCACTATGGGAGTGGGCATGTGAGGTAGCTCATTCACATAGACCTGCACTAGGTGGTGTAGCTGGCCTACGTCCACGTGCCCTATGCCTCACTCCTACCAGATGTTCCAGCACAGACAGCTCACACACGCGGATTGTCATGCCACGGTCAAGGATTCCAACTATGTCACCCAATCGTCTGTCCAAAACTTCAGCAATCTGCTGTTGAGCATTTGCCATTGCCTGGATGTTGTCATTTAAAGAACTGATAGCAGCCCTCTGAAGCCTCTGCCCTTCTCTGTTCTGCCATTCAGCACGTGCCTGTGCCACCATTACAGTCTGAAACATGCATCTGGTGACACCAGCTGTTGCGCTCTGTCCTGCAGGTGCATGTCGGCCAGAGGTCCTCCTACGAGCAGCACTGGCCACATGCCTGTGTGGCACATCTGCAGTCATTTGACTGACACCATGGTGTGAATGCACACCTTTCATAGCCACATCACGTTCCTGTTCCAAGCTAACACACACTAACTGTCCTTCCTCTATGGCCACTGGTAATGGGGTATGTGTTGGCATGAGAACTGCGTGTGGGGAAGAGGGGGATATAGGTGGAATAGCAAACAATGGCACATATTCAGCCTCTGACAACCCTGCCTGTACCTAAAGCATATGTTCATCATCACTGCTAGAGTCTGTGGGGACACTAACATCAGATGGACCGCAGGAGGGTAACGCACCTACATCACTTGTGAAGGCAAACAAAGACTCTACATTACAATAGAGACACACACACAGACACACACACAGACACACACACACACACACACACACACACACACACACACACACACACACACACACACACACACACACACACACACACACACACACACACACACACACACACACCATGCATGTGATTTGACAGAAGGCATGCAACATGTCTACAGGGGGCAATGTGCATGTTAACACATTTGCCAGTACAATAGGATATACTATGGAGTATGCACATGTGCATACACAGGGTAGCATACTATAGTATGCGCCATGTGTTTAAACATACCTTGCAGCTCAGACATTAATAGTGGTAGCTATCATACATCCCTGGGTTGCACACAACAGCAAGCATGTGTCATAGCAGAAGCCATGCATTTCACACAGTCATGGTAGTAAGCATGCATCCCTGTGTTACACCATGTGGACCAACACAGGTTAACAGTACACATGGCTGATGTGAGGCATATGACCTTGATATTAACATGTAGTATGACATGTAATCTGCTGACGTGTGCGTTGACATGCATACATGTTTGACACAATGGTGTCCTGACACATGTACAGCAGTGTAATTGTGTCACATTGCAGTGTTGTCTGCATATCGTACAGATAGAATGCACTTTTAGCAGATGTGCATGACCATTGAAGGGTATTATGAGGTGTCTATAGTGTTATACAGTGTGAAGTACAGACACAGTGCCATTGCATGGAATCATGAGGTGTCTCTATTGCTATACAGTGTGGATTACACACACAGTGCATAGCCATGACTGTGTGCATACACAATACATAAAGACTGTGGATTGTGACCCACATCGCTGAGGTGTATACACACTAAACCATGATGTGTCATGTGTGACAGGTCACCAAAGGACATACGGATGACACCCTCGCACAACTTCTAGCATTTCTTAGCTGACTGGCAACCATGTCCACACATGGTAGACTTGTCAATACACCATGTTCCACATGACATTTGTGTACCACACACACGAGGTGCACGGCTGACAGTGATGTCCAACAGCAGCAAGGGAAATGTACTGTATCTGTAGCCTGATGTGGTGTCTGTGTATGTATGTGGATGCTGTACAGGTGACTACTGTCATGCTGTGACACAGTCATGATGTTCAACAAATCTTATGTGGTCGAATTAAGTGATGCCTCCACAAGCTGTGCTTGTAGGATGTCCAGTGTTCCACATCTGCTATCTAACCATTCAACAAAGGCTATAGTTGGCCATGTGTGAACATGTGTTGGCCAAATGTTTGTGATGGTTGTCTATCTCACATGTCTGTGTTGTCCCATATGACGTACACCCATAGATGTCAGATACTCCACTGTCCACAGGGTTATGCAGACAAAGGGTTGTATGTTTGGTATTTGGGGTATGTTTTATGGGATACTGAGACAATGTAGCAGCCAGACCACTACATGTCATGGACATGTCAGATGGCACATCACAATGTGTGCACTCATTGCAGGGGCATATTCCACAATGGTGAATCCTGTGGGCTGCCCATACTCCAGCTCACTGTGTAGTACTGTTTGCGTACCCCACATGTGTTGTTCTGATGTATAGTACATATTCCTACATTGAACAACACCCCACCGTTGTATGGACAGCTGTCCACACATCTAGCAATGACAGTTTCTGTGGTTTCATGTCAGTGTTTCATTTAGTTTGTATGTATTGCACATGGGTAGCCAGTGTGATTGATTAAAGATGCGACCTCTATATCGTGACCGGACCATACATTATGTGTACATGTGTTAACTGGCCACATGGCGAATAGGATCTGTGCATTAACATGCCTGATACTTATAACTGTCTCACCTGCAATGGCCTGCTGTCTCTGCGGCACGCCAGAGGTACCTATATAAGGGTGACACGGCAGTATGATCATTATCCATGACTGCATGACAGCTACAGGGTGCAATGTGCATGTTAACACATTTGCCAGTACAATAGGATATACTATGGAGTATGCACATGTGCATACACAGGGTAGCATACTATAGTATGCGGCATGTGTTTAAACATACCTTGCATATGATGTTACATTACATATTGTACAGTGACACATGCAACTAAATGCGATATAATAGTTATATGTGCAGTAGTGACTTACCAGGCAACTCCAGGCTCAGTGGTTGGGAGACACCCACCTCCACAATGGCAGCTAGGGTTTGTGGATGCTGTTCTGATGGTGTCCCCAGGTTGGCCAGTAGCTCCTTGGTACGTGTGAGTGGGGACTGGGTTGGTGGCCCACCACCTGTTGTACCTTGTTCCCTGGCTATTGCATTTGCACGCTGTTTCGCATGTCTGATCTGGTCCGTGCAGTGTCTGCGCACCTGCTGGTAGGTGCGGTTATGGTCACCCACATCATTAACCCTCCTGCAAAGTTCCTGCCACAGGTCATCACGCTGCTGGGCATGCTGTGGCATATGGCTGAACAATGCCTCATAGTTATCTTGGAGTTAAGGTATGAGGGCCTCATCCTCCAAGCGGCTATAAGCTGGCAGTCTTGATCGAGGCATATCTGGAAGACATAATGATGGAGACAGGTCACAGTATCTCAGAGATGCACAGAGATACAGCTGCACATACATGTGTATTACATTTAGTACATATGAACAGTTGTCTTTGCAAATCTTCATGACACTGACACCACTGACATGTTTCTGTCACACACATGTGACATCCAATGGGGATTGGATATTATCACCATATATGTGTGTCACCTCATTACATTACTCATACTCCATGTGAATGCTGTCTTGATGTGGGCATGTCTGTTTGCCTGTACTGGTGTTCTTACCTATCAGCACATGCCTGGATGTGTCCACTTTAATGCTGTTGACCTTGATGCTGTGTATATGTCACATATCAACACATACACTGCCTTAACGGACATGACCTGTGACAATGCAGACATGTGCATGGAAACCTTTACATGCATGTGTTTTGCCATATACATCTACACGGCACTGTACAGCAGTTCAACATCCTGCCACGTATCGCTTGTGTTGCACATGTGATACACATGGGACAATGGCTAGCCGGATGATATTTTCAGGGATGGTTATCAACTATAGCATGTACGGCCAAGGTCATGTAGTAGTGTGTATGCTGTAGGCCATGTATGAGCATAGGATGGAAGGTTTTCTAGCTGTATCCGACAGCCACGTTCCCGCTGCCAGGTGAATCAGTGCCACATAACTGATCCAGATGGTTAAGGATACATCTACCATGCGGTCATCACACCATGTCTGACAGAGATTAAATGTGCAGCTTTGCTGGACAGGGTTGCATAGTATGGCAGGAGTATGTAACGTGTATGGCACAAGGATCTGTCCAGCATGTGGCGATCCTTGTACTAGGAAGGTGGCTGTCCATGATGTATGTATTTCAGATCAGGATATGTACATGTAGCATGTCCAACATCACAGTGTTGGACATGTCTTTATGCAGGGTAGGCAGCATGCTGCATAGTGGAGATGAGGATTGTAAAGGGTGGTGTCACCCATCCAAGCATGGGCAATACCCCTTAAAGGTGATATGTGATCCGATATTGGTCACTTGAGTGATGAATATGGCTGTACAATGATCTCCATGCTCATGGATGGCACCCTGTCATGACTAGGGTTGCCTCTTATGACTACCTAATAGGCTTGGTAACGTCACTAGCTCAGGAAGGTAAACTGCACAGCACCATCCCTTACACACAGTGTCCATTATGTTGACTGCTGCCTAGGTGGTAGTTCATGGGTACAGGGTTATTAACCTAGTGGTGACAATACAATATGCAGCTGTCAGATTGTGCACATATGTCACGCACCTCACCCACAAAGCCCATTCTGTATGTTGTCTACAACGCTGAGTCAGCTATTGCTCCTAGGTCATGGCCATTCACATACTTATATATGCAGATGCCTCACATTTGTCTGTGTGGTATGGGCTACAATGAGGGGGGAGTACAAAACATTAACCCTTTTTTACTGTAGCTGCCACTGTTTTGATATGCGCATGTCACTCAGACATCTTTTGTAGTATTGGTTCTGTCAACAGGCCACTGGCAGAACACTCCTGTGACATACAAAGGAACATCTAGTATACTGAGTGTAGGTGGAACACAGTATGGGTGATGATGTCCTATGATCTGTCACAGGTATGATATGCAGTGTGAAATCATCTGTACTGTCATCTACATCTGTACTGCTAACAACATATACATTGATTAAGGTTCATGGACTTTCAGACCAGACTCAGCAGGGTAATAGTGCAGTGCCTCCCATTATGAGTGGTGTCTCCACTTTGTGGATTGTGATAACTGTTGGTGTGCACCATTCAGTGTTTTCACAGACTGACATGAAGCTATGTTTTACATGATGTGTATGTGTAGAGCAAACTGTTTTGCCATATGTGTATGATACAACCAGGGATGTGGACAGGTCACATGCAGCCTGAGTGCACCTTGTACCATCATAGTTATGGTTACAGGGGCTCTGTAGTGTTCATGGATATGTGATTGTGTACCTGTTGGGGGGGCAGTGAGTTTATGTTATCCGACACCCTATCTGTATTGCTTATTCATGCTCAGCACTTGTTCAGAACATGTAAGCATTTCATGAGCTACTAATTACTATAGCACTCAATCCTACTCATTTCCTACAGGTAAACACTGTTTGTACTTACATTTCCAGCTTGCTTAGAGTAAAACAGCTGTTGTACACACTCACCTCACATATCTAGTGAGAAATAGTTGAATATTCAGGCATGCCCAAGTGTCAATTCCCAGTGTTATCGCCGGTCTATATGATGAATATGGGCATCATGAGGCAATATAGAAATTGTCTCGTGTACACAGTCAATGCTCCCCTCCTAACATACAACACTACAACCTGTGGGCGATGCACATATGTAGCCATGCTGGAGGTAATGCTCTCTCCAACCCAGACTGAACCTGACAATCATGTGGTGATGTTAAACGTTTGCACCACACCACACTCATCACATAGTCTCACTAGATCTCCACCACCACGGGCCACACATAGTAAGACTATAACATTTGCGGTGCCTCTCAATATTACTCTGTGTAGGCAACAGAGGACTCCGAAGCAGAAATGCAGGCAGCCCCCATCACCCAACACAACACCAATTACTTATAGCCCACAGACTCAAGTGTGCCCATCAACTACAGCCAATAGGGCGATATAACATACCCAACACACTAGTCATAGGTGACTCTATAGGTGGTCATACTGATGTCCCACTCAGCAGGCTACACAAGGTGATTGTCACTTTCAACTGGCTGTCGGGTAACAGGATCCTCAACATAACCTATGCACTCAGGTCACACCTCAACAGGTGCAATATGACTGTCATTCTCCATGTTAGTGTGAATGCCCTGAGATGTAACTTCCTGGACTACATGTACAGAGACATGCAATAGCTCTCCGATTTTGTAGCCCAGGCAGGTATCGCCCTAGCCCTGAGAAGCATTCTGCATTCATCCAGACTGATAACACAGTACAATGACTGAATTATTCACTTCAACAGTTGGCTATGCTTCTGGTGTCATTCCAAGGGTATCCAGTATCTGTCTGCTTTGAATGACATGGTCGACAGAACACGATGCTTTGGCACAGATGACCTGCACCTGTCGGCCCTGGGATTATGGATAACATCTAAGGCTCTTGCTGCTCTATAGTGCCTGTTTTAGGCACGGTTCAAATAACATATTCACCACCATAACAGGAACAGGCAAGCAAAACCTGAGGGTAATGTTGCTCAATGCTTGACATCTTCATCTCAAATGCACTCACCCGAGGCACTCCTTGTAATGGACCACTTTGATATCTCTGCAGTGACTGGGACCTGCTTCTAGGCTCCTGACAGCACCTCTGCACTAACAGGCTATTACTCAGACCACACCTTTCAGTCATGTAACCAGGACTGGAACACCCACGGCGGAGGTGTGTCCATATTTCCCAAGTATGTACACACCTCCAGGCTTGTTGCTTAGCACAATGCATCAGAGGTAATCCAAGTGCTACTAACTGTGGCCATAACTGCTATACAAACTGTAGCTTGCTACGGATTCCACACCATACCCCATGGTTAACGGCCCTCACTTCTTGGTGTACTGGAAAGTAGGGTTCAAACAAGAACTACTGATGTGCGACTGACACTACCCCACACTTAACTGGGACACCCACTCATGTACCGACACATTAGGCCAGCGCTTTCTGGGATTCATAACCTCCAATCAGCTGGATCAACCTATCTACACCACCACCAGGGCCAACAATATCCTAGACCTGGACATTACCAACATGTGTGACTGGTGTTCCACACCTGGGGTTATCCCCTCATTGGTCAGATCTGAACGTATGCTAATCACCCTTGTTATCCACATCCTGGCACCACACCCTTCATGGAAAACACAGTACAATATTTCTACAAAGCCAACTTCAGGCTTCTTATGACAGCAGTAGTAAACGTCATGACACCCATGCAGATGGACAATATAGTTACAAACACTGAATCATACACAACTGCACTTAATTAGCACTTACATGACTGCATGGATCATGCTATCCCAAACAGAGCCATGACAGTACCCACCAGATAACGGATGCCACTCTGGGGGTCCACTGCCATGGACATAATGTACAACAGAAGGAGGAGACTGTTGCAAAGTAGAGTACAATCCCATGGGTGGAGTAGCTCCCTGGTCAGCCTCAGTAGAAATCTGAGATCCCTTATCACATCCTCCAAAGCTAGCTACATAAACATTACTGCGACTCATTCCAAGGACTACCACAAAGTGTTCTGGAGGTATGCCACTACTCTCAATGGTGATACCCACATCTGCTCTGGCATACAGCGGTTAGGCACGAACATTACAGAACCGATTGATATTGGCAACATCCTGGCAGATAGGTTCAGTGCTAACATTACACCCCTCTCACACCCTAAAGGGCCCAAATCTATACAGGAACAATGCAGAGTCCCTGCGGTCACAACTATGCAGTTCCAAGCTGCACTCTCTAAAGCCAGGAACACAGAATCCATGTGACCGTACAACATCCCAGGCTGCGATTTACACAAACTTCAGAATGAAATGGCTCCCCAGTTGGGCACCAAATTCACTAATAACCTTGTATCAGGCATTGTGGCCCCGGAATGGCACACAGCAACAGTTATCACACTCCACAAAGGTGGCGCCACAATGGACCAGAGGAACTATTGCCCTATACGCCTGACTAGACTGTTCTGCAAGGCTATGGAGCACATCATTATGGATCTCATTCACAGAGACATTGGTGGCCTCCAAACCTTTGATACCACCCAGTTTGGATTTGTTAGGGCCAGACCATGACTCCTAAACCTGGTGGAGTACTTTGAGACAGTTACCAAGGTAGTAGATGAGGGTAAGGAGGTCCACACAGCCTACCTTGTCCTCTCAATGGCTTTCAACACCATTCCCCATTCTGGTATTGTCAACATACACATCCACCTGCACATCAACCCCTATGTCACGAGATGTTATGCAAAGTGGCTCATGGACAGGACCCACACAGTGAGGGTAGCATACCCTAGTTCTTACTGTAAATCAGTTACAATTGGCGTACCCCAGTCCTCGGTCATATGGCCCCTCATGTTTGGTATATGCTTCTCTGAGGTACAGGCTAGCACAGAAGGACTTACCCTAAATAGGTTTGCAGATGACTGCAAACTAGGGGCCATGACTGATTCACCAGTTGATACAGACATCCTCCATAAGGGTGTCACTGTGACGGATACCTGGTGTCAATAACATGGCCTCAAGCTGCATGCCACATGGTGCATAGACATCCCCTTTGGATTACACCAATCACCCACTGACTATCACATAGGTGGTAGTCCCCTACCATACATAAGACATTCTAAGGGATCTTAGAATACAAGTAGATAGCACCCACTCCTTTGCTAACCATATTGCCAAGGTGGCATGGATATCCTTCTACGTGGCCACCCAAATCTGTAATGGATTTGTAGCCGGAACAAAGGCAGCCATTGTACCTCTCTACTCCTGGCTTATGAAACACGTTAAAGGGTACAACACCCCATTTGGGATGTACCTTATGAGACAACAGCAACAGCTTTAAATATCACAACATTAACACACCAAGAGGATTACTGACCTCCGAAGGATGACGTATGCAGCCCAACTACAGAAACCCCAACTGTACTCATTTGCTTACTGCATATCCAGAGGTGATCTCTGCTGAACATACAAGGCCCATGTCCAAAACAATATTGATGGATATGCTCCACATAAGCAAAAGCCAATGAGAGCCACATGCTCTGGGATATGTACCCAAATGCAACAATGACTAGGACGTGCTGGAGGGATACATTCCTGAATCGGACACTCACCATGCTTTGGAACATGATTCCTATGTACATCAGGCAGGGACCCTCACTAGCGCTCTTCAAGAGATACCTCGATGGGTGGATGGGAGACAGACATGTACCCCAGGGATCACTGCAGTGGCTCTACTGTACACAGATGCAGGAAACAAATGGCTCTGCTGTTCACAGGCACAGGACACTAACCTACAGAGGTGCCGCAAGTGAAAACACTTGGGCTTATGAATGGACTTGGCCAGACAGCATAGTACCTAACTATGAACCTATGAAGCTATTACATGTCCTTTGTGCATGGATGATTGAGTAGCTCTTCCATTTCAATTAGCTATCATGCTGTTACACTGTCTGGTGACTACAAGTCATATGTATCCTGTTATTGTGTATTGTACATGCCAATAGACATACCTGATGTTTGCATAATATAATTGTAATGCTATGTAAAATGTTAGACATATCTACCTACAATACTGTACATTTCACATTTTTGCAACACTATCCCATAATGCAAATCATAATTGCACAGCAGGACCACCTTATACATGTCATTCTCAGTTAAACGCCCATACATATGCCTAATGTTACAGTATATCAACATATACTATCCCCTGTTATGGCACGTACTTGTTGGACAAACCCTGCCACTGACAGCAGCTGGAGTGGAATTGTTGTGTTTAAAGCCCTTTTGTAGTATACCTTGTGGTGTATGAGGTGTTTACCTTGTGGCCCACAGCAGTACACACAATTTCTACAAGCGTTACTATGCTCAACAATACATCACTACATAATACCTTTTCCCACTATATGCATTGCGTGCACTTTCATTAATACAGAACAGGCACTACATACACTAACATACTGAGTGCTCTACATACCTTCTTAGTAGTCCGAGTTTACGAAAATATCAGTCTTATTCCTTTTCTGTTTTAACGGTTTTCTCGTATGTGCATACGGTTTGAATGTATGACAAGCCATCCTTTTATACGTAGATACTAGTAACATGTGGTATCCTGCCACCAACTGGTGTTCTGGAGTAGATGATTACATGCACATCATCTGTGCAGCTACTCCATTTGCCAATTACATGGCAACAGTGGGGTATAATTGAATACTCCACTTGGGTGTTGCCCCTTTGCCCTACCTTCGAGGAAGACAACCTGGATGTGTTGTTTGTGATGAATTGCAACTGCTATATGGAGAGACACAGAGATATTTTAACTTCATGTCCCCCGTGGATTGTATGTAATGGCTAGAGGATGTAGTTCTACATGCGAGTGTAGCTGTTATCTCAAATGTCTGATACAAGACTATTGCAAACAAAACCTTTAACATCGGTGTCTGTTCCATTGTACAACAGCAACGATTTCACATAGTGCCATTATAGTGTGTCTCTCACAAGATATGTTAAGGCTTCTGCAGATGTCATTGAGTGAGTGGATGTTTGTGATGTTATTACAGTCTGTATTGCAATTGTTTCAGGTGTGGGGGAGATGTAGGTGGGTGTACATAGCAGATAAAGGTTTGTGGGGGCTGCATTTATACATATTCCATATGTGTGTGAGGGCTCCTTCCCTAATTGAAGACCTATCATTTTGTAGACTAATACTATGGTTATTGCAGGCTTATTCATTAAGCCATTGTTAATTGGTTCCTATATAGCATGCAGGTGATGTTGATCCTTCAGTCCCTCTGGAAATACATTGGTATGTAATGAAATGTTGCTACATGAAAGCTGTTTCGTGTATTTCTGTCACAGATATTTGCACTCATTGGAGTTATGTTGGTGACTGAACTTTGGCTTGGGTTGCCACCTTTTCAAATGGCCATAGTGGGACATTTGCAGGACACACATCAGATTTTAGAGGCCGACACATACCCACGGTCAGTAGAAAGTATAGAATTTACATATATGCCTATATAATAGCTTATATTCTTGTAGCGGTTCACTTGCTTATCCTATTTCTTGTTACATGTAGGTATGTTAGATACAGATGACTATTTTATGCAACCATTATATTCACTATGGAACATGCAGAACATCTTGAGATTGTAGGACATTGGTATTTTTACTCAATTTGATCAGGATGCTACCACACACAGAGGGACTGCCCCTCGCAAGGTGGGACAGGTGTTAACCCCATGTTTAGCTCATGTCCATAGCACATATTTGTAATAGTGTATTATAGTAATAACCCATGGCTGGGTGTGGGTAATGGTGAATTTACCCATGGTTGGTGTGGTTTGTTCACAAGGATGAAGCCTGAGTGGCCAAACAAAGACAACCGTGGGTAAATCCAGCATTACCCACACCCAGGCGTGGGTTGTTGCTATAATATAGTCTCCATATCCTTTGTTCATAACGTTCGGTCATGGCAGAATTTGTGATTGCTATGGTCCATGTTGTACACATATTTGAAGACTTCAACTGCTGTATATGGCATACCCATGGATTCAGGAATGCACATACATCCAACAACCACATTACCGTTCAGAGACTCCCAAACCCCACAATACCGAACACTCGAACTCGCAACAGTCAGACTCCCAGAACTAACACAAACACAGGACACACACACACACACACACATAGACACACTGATACCCATCACATCCAAACAAACCATCCAACACTACATATGGCCATGTGGCCATGCCCCATACACAGCCCATGTGGGTGGCTTCGCCCCCCACACCACACCCAGGAGCGGCCTTATGTCTACTGGTGCCCTAGGCAAAGGGCACAATGGCACCTCCCACCACACCACCCAGTTCCCCCATCCTGGTCTACCTACACCAAATAAATACTGGTAAAGTGCCCCCACTAAAGCGGCGCCCTAGGCGGCTGCTTAGTTGGCCTATGCCTAAGTAGGGTTGCCACCTTTTCAAATGGCCAAAGTGAGACATTTTCGGGACACACATCTGATTTTACAGGCTGACACATACCCACTGTCAGTACAAAGGATAGAACTTAACTTTTTTTCCTAAATAAAAGCTTATTCTTGTAGCAGTTTAGTTGCTTATTATGTTTCTTGTAACATTTAGGTATTTTAGATGCAGAAATAACTATTTTATGCAACTATTACATAAAATATGGGACATAGTTATGCCCTACAATCTGAGGACATTTGCCCTTTTTAATATTTTTTGTCAGGAACACAAATGCCCAAACAGGGACTGTCCCTCTCAAAGTGGGACAGGTGGTAACCCTATGCCTAAGGCAGGCTATGACCACAACTACTGTAATAATCTACTTCCGAGTTAGCACAAACAGACACACACACACACATTACAGTCCCACGGAAACACACACCGCACTCAGAACACACACTTGCACACACTACAGCAATCAGAAACACACTTAAATACAGTACCTACCTGGACCGCAGCACCAGCAGCAATAACTAAATGTCCCTTAACATCGTGATAATAGTACTCGCGGTTCTAGTGTTCCAGTACTGTGGTCTTTCGGTCTTTAAGCCTCATTATTACACGTGTCGGTATGTAAAGCATTTGGTATTTGGTAGTATCCTATTTATTTGTACCTCCATGGTTGTGTACATGTTGTTAACCTATCTATATATTTGCAGATATATGTATATCTGTATATATCGACATATATCTCTCTATCACCCTTTCTATCTCTATATTATATATATATATATATATATATATATATATATATATATATATATATATATATATATAGAGAGAGAGAGAGTGAACACACCTTTCGTTGGGTACATGGCAGTGTATATTATTTCCTGAACACCCTTTTGTGTTTTAACCTGTCACAATACACACCTGCCATTGGTACATCTCAGGTAGCTTAGTGGTAGGTGATTGTGTACATGGTTGCGTGTTCTACTCCTGGCAGTGGTCGTTTTACCTCTCAGAGTAGGCACTATTAGTACAAGGGTGAATAACGCAGATTTCAGCTGTTCTGGCCATCTTTAACTGTGATCTGTGCAATATTCAGCAAAGCTTAGACCTGTTGTGCGCATATCCGTGTAGTCATGTTTAAACGACGCTTACCATCACTTGCCGGTGCATAAACCCGCTAATATGTGCTTAAACGTGCTCTAATGACCGGCATCCAACATCCATTATTCGTGTCATCGGAATTCCGTAACAGCCCTTGCCGGTCGTGGAACCGGGAACATGCACAACATAGTCAGTGGCTTTACCACTGAGGCATCTGGGATATGTACAAGTGTTATGGTGTTTTGTATGTGGACTGTACTATGGCTGTTCCTCCATACTGCAAACAAATGTGTAACTCAGTTAGTTTACATATGGATGATACCTATTAATAGTATGTCCAAGTGATGTTTAATGGATGTGCTCCAGCTATGGGAATCCATGTCACAGTGGGCCATACACTGTAATGTGCTACACCTTGCCACAACCATAACTGGAGAATGCTGGGGTGACAGATACCTGTCATGAGTACTTCCCATGCTTTGGAACTACATCCCTGATTACATTGTATGGAGCCCCTCATTAACACACCAGGGAATCCTTGCAGAGTGGGTGGGGAACAGTGGTTACACCACAGGGATCCCGCAATTGGCTCTGCTCCACAGAGGGACAGTTAGTTAATCGATGGGGTGGCGACAGCAGACACATTTTGCCTAGACTGATGAATGGCCTCTGACAATCAGGCATGTACCTACCGATGTACCTAGGAACATATACATACAATATCAACACATGCTGTTAGCTTCATTTACTGTTCAGGTGTTGACTTACCTTGTACCAATAAATGTTGTGTGTGCAATAGTTGAGGGCTGCCTATGTAGGATTCACACAGTAGACCACCTATACATAACAATTTACAGGTGGTTGTGTGTGTGTGTGTGTGCCATCCATTTTACTGTCTGTGCAGGTGGAGAAGTGTGTCAGTCCATAGGGGCCTACACTGTCAGTGTAAGATTATACGTTCCCTCTTTGCCAAGGCATGGGCATATTGGGCATGTCTCCGTCTGTCTATTGGGGCTGGCACAGGGTGTTTGTGGTCTGAATCTCTCTGTGCCTGTGATGCCCTTGGCAATTGCGGTGGGCTCTGAGGGCCTTCACCATTATGTCCCTGCTGCAGCTGTTTCTGCAGGATCATATTATGTAGCATGGCACATACTATGAAGATATCGGCACATGTGCCTGGAGAGTACTGCAAGGCTCCACCAGATATGTCCAAGCAACGGAACCATGATTTCAGCATCCCAAACACACGCTCTATGAAGATTCTGGTTTGCGCGTGTGCCTCTTTATGGCATTCTTGTATGAGTGTGTGTGCATTTCTGATGGGAGTCATCATCCAGAGCTCCAGTGCATAGCCAGCATCCCCCACAAGGTGGCCATATGGGATGTCCCCCCTGACAAATACCTGATACAGCTGTAAGGCATGCCAGATGTGGGAGTCATGGTAGCTTCCAGGGCCGCCAGCACATGCATCCATGATAATGCCCTGGGCATTACACACGACCTGGCAGTTGATGGGGTGGTATCCCTTGTGGTTTATGTAGAGCCTACCATGTCCACCGGGTGGTGACTTGATATGTATGTGCGTGCAGTCTTTTGCACCCAGTACCTCTGGGTAGTCTGCCACATGGTGGAAGAGATGCATATTGCTGGCCAACTCCTCCTGAGTTCGGGGGAAGTATATATGCTCATTGGCATGTGGTAACATGGCATCCAGGAACTGGTGGAGTACCCTGGATGCTGATGCCTGTGAGATCCCCATGATATCTCCAGTTGGCCTTTGAAAGGTACCTGTGGCTAGTATTCTCAAGCTTACACATACCTTTGTGTCCACTGTGATGGGTTCCCCTCTGTTGTTTCTGGATCTGAGGCGTGGCCGGCACAGCTCAACAGTTTGCTGTATGATGTCCCTGTCCACCCTGTAACACTCTACTATCTCCAGATCATGTAGCCCCTGGTAGGTTACCCTTGGACTGAACACTCTTCTCCTCCTCCGGAGCCTGAGGTGGTTGTCAGCATCATCCTCCACACCACCTTCAGTCTCCAACACATGGTGATGAATCACAGCTATGGGAGCTCCCAACAAGTACATTGTAAAAGTTCCCATCTGTTTACACCGATGGTGCAGTGTTTGGGAATACACAAGTGTGTGTGAGGTGCCTTCACACTTTATACTATTGTGCTTTGAACACTGATGATGTCATAGGGTGTGTATGTACAATCAAAGCTGCAGGGTATCTTACTTATGTGTTTTACCACAGGTACTGCTATTGTGGTGCCTTTGGTGTTGAATTACATTTAGCTGCCGTGGATCATCTCTTGCCCTTGCCTTCACTATTCTTAACGATTCCCCTCCCATTGTTGGGCATGCATCCAGCAGCCTGCTTTCTTGTTTTGTACTTTCCCAAACCAGGATTGTGTTGCGAAATGTGTTCTATAGCTGATCTGCTGCAGGTTTCCTTTGCTCTGCGGTGACAGTTCTCTTTTCTTTGCAATCCGACACCTCCCCTATCCTGTTCTGCAGGTTGTTACTAGCAACCTTGTTAGCTGCCTTCAATGGCCCACTGTGAGTTAATAGGTGTTAATTACTCAGTTGTACTCCAGTTACCCTACTGCAGCATTTCCTTATTGTCTTCCCATAACCTTCCTGTTTAGCTGTGGTGCGAGCCACGTGCAGCCATTTACTGGGTTTCGAGCGAGTTGTCATCCATGTACACATGCGCTTTTGGGCAACATGTGTGCTCTCAGCTAAGCAAAGCAATGGCTACATCCACACCCCTATCCTGCGGCTTTGCTTAGCAACAGGCAACCCGGATTTGCAGTGCTCCAATGTGTTTACAGCTACGGTGGCACATCCCACTGCTGATGTCATGTATACCACTCCTCGGTGTTGTACCACTGCACCGTATGGTACATCCTTAGGCCGGCGGGACGTTTGCGATTCAGTATTACTTGCCTCATTTGCATGTAATTTACTACTAATTCTGTTACCGTGCCAAACACTGACACAGACCCTTAGCAACCCTTGCAGCTTGGTTGTGGTGTAGCATGCATACCATTGACTATTATGGTGAAATCATGATTTGTGTTACATTGCAATTTTATGACATCTGTATATATTTTCCTTGTGTTCCCATTTGTGCACGCATGCCCTGCGGTTGTACTTTGCGTTAGTGTGGCCATGACATTAAATGTTACTTTTTATGTGTTGTGCATGTTTTCTATGCCATTGGCTGTATATTTAGCCATTGGCATATGTTAACTTTGTAATACGTAAGTTTGGTACGCTTTCATGGCTCCGATGTTCTGTTTGGAAAAATGTAAAACGTCTTTTTTTTGGTTTACATTTCTGTATGCTTACGCTACACCTGCACCACTTCCCGAATCGCTATGTACCTTCATTTGCATGCTGCACTACTGCGCATGGAGTGATTAGCATACATGAGCCGAGAGCTGCGCAGATCTGGCATACGCTGGTAGTGCACGTCACGTGGAATTGGATCGTACCTGAATCGCTCGGCATCCATATTTGGCATTATACCACCTATGCTACTCCTGCACCTGGCGCAAGCTTCATGAATCCCGGGGATGAACTTTTTTTTTTCAAGTATATATGTGAGAAATCTTCTCAAAATAACATCTTGTTTCTTTTCTTAGAAGTGAAGTATTGGTAGGACAAGCTATAGTAATATTTTATACTGAGATGTTGCTAACGTATATTTGCTTGTATTTTGCTTTTTTAGCTTAAGCTGTAGTGTTATTAACTCTAGCTATACATATTAACTGTACATATTAATTGAAAGAAGTAAAGTTAGATGTTTGTTATTGATTAGAATAGTAAAGAAATAAAGTCCAAACCACCACACTGGTAATAAAATCGATTATTTTTACTTCCAACCACAACAGATGAGCGCTTTCGTCTAATAGATAGACTTCATCAGATGAAAGCACTGATATCATGATACACTTATATATAAAATCACAAACAATTAAGAATCCATTAATTGTAATTTAAAGGCATACAGGTTCAAAAACCTAATATCCAATTTTAAAAAGACTTCCCAACTTTCAAAACTTTAATAAACACATATATATTCTATATGCAAACATTAATAATATAATTGTTCAACTGATAAAATACAAGTAATAAAAATGTGCAACAATTTTAAAAAAATATATAAAAATTTATAGTCTTTTGGTTTATTATATACGTTCAGCTTTTTTATGTAGCACAGATTTTATACTGATGTAGTCATTTAAACCTGATGGTGAGTTTGAATTCAGCCTGAGCTGCCATATCAGCTCTTTGTATAGTAAATGGTTCTTGAGGTCTCCCCCTCCCTTGAGCAAACCATACCTAACTGTATCAATAATACCAAACCAAAATTTTTGAAGTAATTTTCTTTCTAAATATGTTTGTTTTATATAGTTCTTGAACTATATCTAAAAAAGAAAGGAAATCTTAACAATATTCTTGTGAGAAATCACTGTGGAAATTTTCCTGTCAGTTTATCAGTCTGAAATGAGTTCCAGTAAGACAAATTCTTAAGACACCAGCATCAAGAAAGAACTTCAGTCTCTGATAATTATAATCCAGCAACTTACTGATAAAATGGATGAAATGGATACTAAAACAGACACCTTCATAGAAAAAACTACAAAACAAATAGACCTGTTACATACAGACCTGCAACAACAGAAGAACCAGATGACAGGCATAGAAGAAGCTGTGAATGACATGGAAAATAGAATCCAAGAAGAGGAAATCAACATTGAGTTTCTGCTGAAACAAAATACACATTTACAAACAAAGCTGGATGACCTGGAAAATAGATCTAGGCGCAATAACATTAGGATTTTTGGACTGCCAGAAAATATTGAAGGTAACAATATTACTTCTTTTTTAACAACTTGGCTCCCTAAAACTTTAGACTTACCAGAAGCATTCCCTTTTGGTATCGAAAGAGCACATAGATCTATAGCTAATACTAACTCTAACAAAAAATATCCTAGATCAGTTATAGTTAGATTTCTATCATCTTTTGATAAAGAGATGGTTCTTAAATCTGCTTGGGCTAAAGCTCCTGTTAAGATTAATGAGACAACTGTGCGTTTTGACATTGACTATTCTTCCATGGTAATAGCTAAAAGAAAAGTTTTTCTGCCACTAATAAGGGAGCTTAAAAAAGCACAGTTTAAAACATACCTTCTGTTTCCTGCCAAGCTTAAAATCTTCCTTCCTGATGGTCCTAAGGTTTTCGATGATTTAGACTCTGCTTTACTGTTTGTCAAAGAAAAAAGGATTTTGGATAAAATAGAAGAAATGGAATGGGCTAGTTCTTCATTAAAGAGATTGGCAACTGAAGCTTCGTGGAAGACTTCAGAGAAGAAGAAGAGACTAAAAAACAAATGATTTGTTATATGTTTTTTTCTCTCTCATCATTTTAGTTCATTATTAATCTTTTTGAATATAGTTCCTGCATTTCCAGAAAGCCACAAATATTTTGGAAAAGATTTAATCAAAGTTATTCTCTATGTGCAAAGAAATGTTTTGTTTCATAACCAGTCAAAATACCTGAAGATTTAATGGCAAGCTGTGATTCAATTTGTTTCTCTTTCTGAAAAGAAGTAAGGTTAGTAAGTTGATACATTTTTTTTTATCTTAACCTTTTTTTTCCTTCTCCTTTTATTATTTTCTTTGTTTAAACAATGACATTCTATTTAGATTATGTAGTGGGTAAAGGGTGGGGGAGGGCAGGGAGAGAACAGTAATGAAAATATCATTAATAGAATAATAACATATTTATTCCTTGTAAAAGTTTTTATAAGTTCTTCAAATGCTATTTCTAATTATACTTTCTTGATTATACTGCTTATGCCTGTTTGTAAATAATCTGTTATGTTTTAACTAATAATAATCAGAACTAAATAAGAGTAAATAATATGTTTTATTTTAACTCTATTAATATAAACAGTAAGTAACATTCCATTGTATATACTTCTTACAGCTTTCTCTTACATTTTTTATTTCTGCCTCACTCCCTTTTATTTTCTACTCTCTTTTCATTTCTTTATTAATATATAGAAATGCTTTTGATTGTGTGGGCACAGTGAATAATAGGATTTGTATGAAAATTGAGTTGGGAGAAGAATGTTGAGTTTTATTGCTTGTTGGTAATTTTGGGCTTAATTTCACTTACATAGAGGCTGTAATGATCTGTGGAATACATTGTGAAGGTTTTGTCATGTTTAGATGCATTTACACTGCTAAATGAATGTTTGTCACTAGTTTTAATAAGTTTCCCACCAAAATGTTAAGAGAGACAATCTGAGATGTGGGCTGTCTCATGCACAGTGTTCATGAGTTACTTCAGAAGCTTCAGCTCACAGAATTCTCACAGAGAAACTGAAAGCAGTTAGTATAACCTTTGACATAGTTATCACACTGACACACCACAGATTCAGGAAAATACTCTATTCATAAAATATGTCAGTTATAATGTTTTGTTTCATAACCAGTCAAAATATCTGAAGATTTAATGGCAAGCTGTGATTCAATTTGTTTCTCTTTCTGAAAAGAAGTAAGAGGCTGTAATGGTCTGTGGAATACATTGTGAAGGTTTTGTCATGTTTACATGCATTTACACTACTAAATGAATGTTTGTCACTAGTTTTAATAAGTTTCCCAAAATGTTAAGAGAGACAATCTGAGATGTGGGCTGTCTCATGCACAGTGTCCATGAACTACTTCAAAAGCTTCAACTCACAGAATTCTCACAGAGAAACTGAAAGCAGTTAGTATAACCTTTGACATAGTTATCACACTGACACACCACAGATTCAGGAAAAATACTCTATTCATAAAATATGCCAGTTATAATGAGTCTAAATGATGTAGTTTCTTGTAGTAAGTAAATGTCTTATTTTAGAAGGCATAGAAAATGAAACATTTATTTAAATGTTTTTGAAAATCTACTTAACAGCAGCATAATAATCTGTGTTAAAAATTTGTGTTCCAAACATATACTTTACTATAACTCATTTAATTCATCTGATTGACAAGCATAAATAATCTTATAACTCTATTCTGGAAGAAATGTCATGTGATACATTTTAAAGCAGTAGGTTAGCATGATTGTAAAATCTGGTTACTAAAATGTGTTTGCTGTGCATTATTTTGTATAAAGCAGACAGATTTATTCTAGGGACAGCAAGTAGGATAGTGCTCAACAAAGACACAACTCAGTGAGATCAGATATATATATATATGTGTGTGTGTGTGTGTGTGTGTGTGTGTGTGTGTGTGTGTGTGTGTGTGTGTGTGTGTGTGTGTGTATGTGTGTATGTGTGTGTGTGTGAGTGTGATGGCTTTTTTATATAATAATGCAAGTGTTTCTGAGAATCTGCATAACTATCCAATATGATTTATAATAATTTCTATGAATACAATATTTTACTCTATTGACAAAATGAATGTTTGCCACAAGTTTTAATAAGTTTCCCGCCAAAATGTTAAGGGAGACAATCTGGGATGTGGGCTGTCTCATGCACAGTGTCCATGAACTAGTTCAAAAGCTTCAACTCACAGAATTCTCACAGAGAAACTGAAAGCAGTTAGTATAACCTCTGACCTAGTTATCATACTGACACACCACAGATTCAGGAAAAATACTCTATTCATAAAATGTCAGTTATAATGAGTTTAAATGATGTAGTTTCTTGTAGTAAGTAAATGTCTTATTTTAGAAGGCATAGAAAATGAAACATTTATTTAAATGTTTTTGAAAATCTACTTAACAGCAGCATAATAATCTGTGTTAAAAACTTCTGTTCCAAACATATACTTTATTATAATTCATTTAATTCATCTGATTGACAAGCATAAACAATTTTATAATTCTATTCTGGAAGAAATGTCATGTGATATATTTTAAAGGAGTAGGTTAGCACGATTGTAAAATCTGGTTACTAAAATGTGTTTGCTGTGCATTATTTTCTATAAAGCAGACATATTTATTCTAGGGACAGCAAGTAGGATAGTGCTCAACAAGGACATAACTCAGTGAGACCATATATATATATATATATATATATATATATATATATATATATATGTGTGTGTGTGTGTGTGTGTGTGTATGTGTATGTGTGTGTGTATGTATGTGTGTGTGTGTCTGTGTGTATGTGTGTGATGGCTTTTTTTTTAATAATGCAAGTGTTTCTGAGAATTTGCATAACTATGCAATATGATTTATAATAATTTTATGAATACAATATTTTACTCTATTGACAATAATGAGTTTAAGTAAATGCTCATATACAAACAATTCAAGATTTTTTTTTTGGAAGCTGTTAATAGTATTCACATGACAGAAAATAGATGCATCTTAATATATGTAATGTCTGAATCATATTAGCCAAAGTTTTTGATTTAAATGAATGTTAGAACCTAATTTTCTCTCCTCTTGATTTCTAACATCAAGATTATTTGAATGCTATTTGAATACAAGTGTTATATATTACATAGATCTATATAGTAGTATGAACAGTTTTTAAAAAAAAAGTTTATTTTAGTTTATATGATGCTGTTTTACCAAATGTGTAGTTTTGTCATGATAGATAATTGAATTGAAAACTGTTAACCTCAGTTAAATATAACTAGTTTTAAATTGATAAGGTGGTAGCTGAGGTACTGCTGCTTAGGGTAGGGGGTTAACTTGAGTAGTAAATACTACTCTAAGTTGGAGTTTTCAACTCCAGGCTGGATGCAAGGTTTAATCCTTACATTATTTTCACTTGTTCATTGTTATATGTATATAGTTTTGACATCCACAATATATTTTGTATACTCATTGTCACTACAAACAAAATTGAATCCTATACAAAATCCCATAAGAAATTTAATAAATACAGCTATATTTAAAGGTACACCTAAAAGAGGAGATGTAACATTATTTATCTTGTTATTTGTTATTTGATCATAAGATTCTTGAGTTTTAAAAATGCCAAATGACATCTTTAAAAGGAATTTCTTTAAACATTAATGGATTGAATAATCCGTGTAAAAGGGCAAGCCTAATAAGATATATTAATTTACACAAGGCCAATCTAGTCTTCCTGCAAGAAACCCATCTCTTGAAAAAAGATATTGATAAACTAGCCACTAATAAGTATACAGTATTGGTTAGTTCTGAGCACACTCAGAAAAAAAGAGGAGTGGCTATTTTATGGAATAAAAGTATGCCCATTCCTAAAACCGTTCAGTCTTTTCAGGATGACAAAGGAATGTTTTGTATGGTTACAGTACAAATTAATGGGAAGACTTACACTTTAATTAATGTATATTGGATACCTGGAATTGGTATTAATACAGTGAAACATCATATTGATAAGATCATATCATTCTCTATAGGGGATATTATTTTAGCTGGTGATTTTAATTGTATACTACATGAAAGTGATACTACCACTATAAGGAAAAGAAGAATTACATCTAATGCAAAACATTTAAATGATTTTGCTAATTCTTATCATTTGAATGATATTAATAATCAGATAGATTCAAAATCATTACCATACACCTTTTTTCTAACAGATACAAAACTTATTCAAAAATAGATAGGGTCTTTATTTCTAACCAGATGGTAACAGATTTAATTAATTCCAAAATCATTTCATGTCCTATATCTGATAATAACTCAATTGTTTTTGAATTCATGATAAAAAATACTCATAATGTTCAGATCAAAAGGATACCAGCATACTTAACTCAGCTAAAAGATTATAAAGAATATATACTTTCAGAAGTACAACATTTTCTAGACATAAATAATACTCCTGAAGTCTCCATTGTCTATGTTTGGGATGCCTTAAAATCATATCTATATGGACAAAGTATCAGATGGTATAATAATAAAAGGAAATCTTGGGATAAGGAATTGTTAGATATTCAAAGTAAATTAGACTCTTATAAACATAATAATAAAGAAAATATTATGGACAAGAAAGTTATTGAAGAAATAAACAAACTAAATGAGAAATACAAAGAAATTTTAACTCATAAAGTTAAAATAACTTTAGAGAAATACAAGTTTTGTCTTATTCAATAAGCCCCAAATACTTACATAGACTTAAAAATAAAACAAAAGATTGAATAAACAAAACCATATCAAAGAAATCTTTTCTCTAAGGAAAAGAAGAATGTTTCTAGTATACCAGAAATACTGGATGAATTTAGAAATCACTTTCACAAGATTAACCATAACAACATTAACATGGAACCTAAAGATAAAATAAAGGAGTTTATAACCACAAACATGAATAAAAAGCTTAATAAACAACAGATTCAACTATTGGACAAGAGTATTTCATATACAGAAGTTATTACACAAATAAATAAGCTTAAATCAAACAAAGCACCGGGTAATGATGGTATTATACCAGAGATATATAAAATTCTTTCTAAAACTACATATTCATTAATACATAAGGTTTTTATTTTGGCCCAAACTGAGTTAATAACCCCCCCATCTTGGCAATATACATTTATTTCACCAATTTTAAAACCTAATAAAGATCCAACTAGATGTTCTTCATATCGACCCATCTCATTACTTAATGTTGATTATAAAATGTTTATGAGTATTTTTGCTGATAGATTGAAGACAATCATCCCGGCATTATAGATATAGATCAGGCGGGCTTCATTGTAAATAGAAATACTTTTGATAATATAAGAAGAACTTTAACATTAATTGATTTTGCAAATAGGAAAAAGAAAGATTTAACACTTATTAGTCTTGATATAGGTTCAGCATTTGATTCAGTAAGTTGGGACTATCTGTTTACCTTACTGAAATGCACAAACTTCTCTGATGCATTTGTAAATTTAATTGAGCATTTATACAAAGGAACGCTGGCTTATATTAAGGTAGGAACATATGTTTCACAAAAATACCCATTCTTAAAGGTACAAAGCAAGGATGTCCACTTTCTCCACTATTATTCACTTTAGTAATGGAGCCTTGGGCTAATTTGATTAGAAACAGTACTGACATAGAGGGTTTTGAAATAGACGAAAATACAACATCAAAAATTCAACTTTTTGCAGATGATGTTCTAATTACATCAGCAGGATCTAATTCTTCTATGCAGTCTTTATTTGATAAAATGATGAATTTTAAAAGTATTTCTGGTTTAATATTCAATGAAGAAAAAACTAAAATACTACCTATATATACACGAAAAAATATTCTCAATAGTGATTTTACTAAATATGTACCCAGTTCAGGTCAGATAACTTATTTAGGTATAATACTATCTAAAAATATTAAATCTATTATATATAATAGCTATAATACCTGTTTTCTTAATATACAAAATCTTTTTAATACCTGGAATAATATGTTTTTTACTATGGAGGAGAGACTTACAATTATTAAAATGATAATATTCCCCAAGATTTTATACTTAATACAATCAATAATACTTTCACCTACAAAAATAATTATCAAGAAACTAAATACACTAATGTTAAATTTCTTATGGGCACCTAATAGACCTAGGATTGCATTAAAGAAACATACTAATAGCTGGTCTCAAGGGGGTATTTCTTTTCCAGACTTTAATTTATATATTATCTCTTCTATTATAAAAGTTATTACTTTATTAATAGATCAGTCATATATCGCAAAATGGAAAGATTATTGGGAGCTAATTAGTATGCACTTCATGAAAATCTCCTTAACACATAAAAATATGATTGTAAATAACTCCATGTTGTGGTTACTAAAGTAATTTTGTACTTCACCTATTACACCTAAACATATGGTTTGTTACCCATTAAATATTATTATTAGTTATCGTAACTTTATATTCATGCACCCTAAGTATAGGGAATGGAATTTTATTGTATTCCCTATAATGTATACTCAGGGTATGCTTATGTCATCTACTTCTGAAGGAGCTCATTTAGCTATAGATAATGATCTAAAGTACTGGTATCAGCTGATATCTGATAATAAAGTTAAAAATCTAGATTTCTTAAAACAAGAATTTGATCTAAGAGAAACTTGCTGGTTAGAGGTTCAGATCTTTAGACAACATCTCATTGATAGAATAGATCTAATGTCTATAACAGTTAAAGAATCTATTCCAAAACTGATTGATTACTTGATATTAAATTTACAGCATAAAGTTTCTGATAAAGGTAAACTTTCATATATACATAAAATTATCAGACAAGAAACTTTTACAGTGTAGATTCATACTGGAATTATTTCACCTCTATTAATGGGGACCCACCAACTCAACAAGATAAACAATATATATTGGAATCTGCTTATAGAACTACATCTTCCATTGTCTGGAGACTTTATACATGGAAATTTTTACATAGATCTTTTATACACCTTTGATGATGAATAAAATAAATAATAAAGATAATCTATGTAAGAGATGTAATGTAGAAATTAATGCTGACTGGGCTCATATGTTTTATGACTGTATGAAGTTGAAAGAATACTGGAAGTCAATTAATGAATTTTTGCAGGCTCTTTTACAGATAATTTCATTATTTCTAAGTCTCTTATATTATTCAACACACCTGTACCTCAATGTGTTAAAAGATTAAGCTTCCCTTGTTATGGTCTATCCTAGCAGTGGCCAGGAAAATAATAACTAGAAATTGGATTTCAGATACACCTCCTTCGTTCAATGAATTTAAAAATGTTATGAATATAATGTGCCATATGGAAATAAGCACAATTAGAATGAGAACAACTAGAAAAACATCATATTATATTGTATGGGATAATTTACAAAATTTGTTAAAAAAATTCTAATTTCAATAGCACGGTATTTTAGTTTAATTAATTGATCTGATTGTAGTGGATGTCTTTGTAAATACTTTAGTTGTTTTGTTGAATATTATAATAATACCTATTTTTAATTACTTGTATAAAATTGTTATGATATTTCTCTTATATGTTAAAACAATAAACCTATTTTGAAAAAAAAAAATAATACCAAACCTAAAACTGGATACACCTGAACATGCAGTGCTGTGTTTATATAGAGCATTGGTCTCCCTATGAGTTCTTTAAATACCCTTTTGGTATTGACTATAATGAAGTTAATATTAAGAAATTTCACAGTTTTTTTGACTCCTGTGGGTCTTGGTTTACTTGAATGTATTACCAAGTGTAATGAAGAAATGCTGTTAATTTTGGCTGAGGAACTTAGTAAACTGAACACTAATATTACAAATGACCTATTGTTTTGTGAATATGAGAATTTATATGAGAACATTCTTAATAAGGTTGATAAAAAAATTCAGGATATTTATGTCACTAAACAAAAGAAGTTTTTCAGGGATAAAAGGCAATATGAGACAGGGAAGGTTTATGTTGGGCCTTCTGGGAATTACAAAAGAGGACCAGGGTATAAATTTTATGAAAACCATGAGAAAGAATACAGTGATATTCACTCAGTGTCTGAGCAACATAGAATTCCAGTTGACCATGGTAACAGGGATGTTATTAGGCACGGTGGTTTAGATGAACTGGATTCTTTTGGGGGTGAGGGTGAACAGCATTTTTTTAAACCCAGGAGGTCAGAAAGGTTAGCAAACAAGAGCAGGTTTCCACCAGACCCAGGACATACAGAAAGACACTACAGCTGGAAGAATCAAGGGAAAGGGACCAGATAATACAAAATGTTGATAATTTGGATATACTTTTCGAATATAAAGGTTTCAAAATATTCAATTATACTAATTACAAATTGACTAAATTATATTTTAACTTGTTTTCCAAGGGTTTCAAGTTTGTAAAAACATACAAGGGTGATCTAGCTAAACTGTTAGTGGATTTAAAACTATATTTGAGAAAGCTTAATTTAGATATTTTACTCAACCAAGGACTGGATCCTCAGGCCAATAGTTACAACAAAGAAGGTGTCTTTGTGAGACACAGTGTGTTTAATCCTCCATTGCACCCCACCCTTTTATTATTTGAAAAGATGGTAACCGAAGAAGTGTATGAAAAATATGGTAGTAAGGAAACAGGGTTTATTTCTAACCTGACGGTGGAAGAAAATACTTTGTTACAGGACCTGCAGAGGCAGAACGAGTTACGAATTATGAAACCAGATAAGGGTGGGGGAGTAGTCATTTTTAATGTGGAGGACTACAATAAAGCTATTACTAACATCTTAATGGACAGTACCACTTATTCTTTGGTGTCGATTAATCAAATTAATATAGCCTATGGTAGGATTGATTCACTTCTTGAGGAATATCTTGTAGAAAAAAGAATAGATTTAAAAACTTACAATTTTATGAAGCAGACACACCCTCATATTCCAAGTTTCTTTGGTATACCAAAGGTACATAAGTCTTTGGTTACTCCCTCTTTGAGGCCGATTGTGGCTGCAAAAAATTCCAAAACACATCCTTTGGCTGTTTTTGTGGATAGAAATATTAAGGAGGTTGTTCTTGACACCCCACACCTCCTGAGGGACTCGTGGGAATTTTTGAGTAAGATCACTGGACAATTATGGAGTGAAGGAATATTATTCCTCACCATTGATGTAAAGGAGTTGTTTACTTGTATTCCTAGGAAGGAAGGACACGAATATTTTTGTGACAGTTTATATAAATATTCAAAAATATCTACTGACAGTATTCTTTTAGTGGCAGAACTGATGGAGGTTATTTTGGACTCCAACTATATCCAGTTCCAGGGAGAATTCTTCCAGCAGATCAGTGGGGTTGTGATGGGGGCAGCTTGCGCCCCCACCTACACCAATATCGTACTGCTGGAATGGGAGAACAGGACAATTTTCCCTTCACCATTTTACTACAACATTAGACTTTATCTAAGATTTTTGGATGACATTTTTGTGTTGTGGGATGGTACTAAGGATGAATTACACCATTTTATGGGTTATTTGGAGTCCAGCACTAGCTTTCTGAAATTCACTTATACTATTAATGATAAAAGTATTGACTATTTGGATGTGACTATTTCTAAAACAAAGGAAGGTTTCAAGTCTAACATTTTTAGGAAATCTACATGGTGCAATAGTTACTTGCATTTCACTAGTCACCATCCTTTTACGCAGAAAAAAAGTCTGATCAAGGGACAGGCTGTAAGAATAGCCAGAATGACATCAGATCCTCAGGATTTAGAAAAAAAATTTACATTTCTTAGTAAATGCTTTGTAGAAAGGGAATACCCCATGGAATTAGTTTTTGGGATTTTGGAAGAAGTGAAGAAGGAATGGGGTAAGAAGTATAAAGCACTTTTAGGTCACTCATTTACTAAGGACTATAATACACAGGATAGTAAAACTAAATATAATACAGCCTGTATTGTTGAATATAGCACTTTTTCAGACACTTTTACACATATAGTTAGAAATAACTGGAACCTTATGAAAACTAACAAGGATGTGTACATGAGGGTAGGTAAAGAACCCATTTTTACATACAGGGTAGGAAACAACTTTATGAAACTCTTGGAACAAGGAGAAAGAGGGAAATTACCATACAAAAAAAAACTGCACCTTGTGGGGCATGTAGCATGTGTTCTTTTATATGGACTGAGGACACCATTAGACTTAACAATAGTCTTAAAAGTGTGGTGAAGCTTGTTAAGGGGAATTGTAGATCCAACATGCTAGTATATATTGCTATCTGTACTACATGTATGGCATATTATATTGGTAAAACCGAGAGACCCTTCAAGGATAGAATTTATGAACATCTATATGAAATTAGAACTCATAGGGAGACCAATGCTCTATATAAACACAGCACTGCATGTTCAGGTGTATCCAGTTTTAGGTTTGGTATTATTGATACAGTTAGGTATGGTTTGCACAAGGGAGGGGGAGACCTCAAGAACCATTTACTATACAAAGAGCTGATATGGCAGCTCAGGCTGAATTCAAACTCACCACCAGGTTTAAATGACTACATCAGTATAAAATCTGTGCTACATAAAAAAGCTGAAAGTATATAATAAACCAAAAGACTATAAATTTTTATATATTTTTTTAAAATTGTTGCACATTTTTATTACTTGTATTTTATCAGTTGAACAATTATATTATTAATGTTTGCATATAGAATATATATGTGTTTATTAAAGTTTTGAAAGTTGGGAAGTCTTTTTAAAATTGGATATTAGGTTTTTGAACCTGTATGCCTTTAAATTACAATTAATGGATTCTTAATTGTTTGTGATTTTATATATAAGTGTATCATGATATCAGTGCTTTCATCTGATGAAGTCTATCTATTAGACGAAAGCGCTCATCTGTTGTGGTTGGAAGTAAAAAGAATCAATTTTATTACCAGTGTGGTGGTTTGGACTTTATTTCTTTACTACTTGGTTTGGTATCAGTTCCATTTTCTATTGATTAGAATAGCTTAAAACAACTAAAAGGAATGAGAAACTTACAGAGGAAAGTAACAGCTGATGTGTGCTGTGAGCTTTCATTTTCACATGCTGTAGTGAAATCCTGAAGTCAGTATGTGAAGCTTAGATCAGAGCAACAGTTCACAATGGCTAAAAACACACATTCAAATTAAACAAGCAGGAATTATTTTATATATAGTCAAGATTGCTTGTAATACTAGAATTAATAAAAGAGCAGTCATCTTATGAATAATATGCAAATGCACAAAGGATGAAATAATTACTATGTAAGATTAATAAAAGAGCTGTATCATTAAGTTAAGAAATATGCACACATTCTATAATCTGTAATAGAGCCGATGATTAAATAGCTATTTGATGGGAGATTTTAGAAATACAAGATATATAGAATAAGGTAGGATGTTTGTTTGTGTCTTTTGGCTTTTCCTGGTTAGGGGTCACCACAGCGGAACTCCGGTCCGCTAATGATTGGCAGTTGATTTTTGCATACCGGCTTACCAAGCCTGCCGCACAGCCTTCAATGAAGGTACGCCCATTCACGCATGTCTCCATGCAGAAGACGCTCTAACTGAGAATCGAACTGGACAGCATCTTACTGTGAGCCGACAACGCTACCGCAGCACCACCACCGCGGATATAGAATAAGGTAGGATACTAGTAGTAAATAAAACATAAATGTATTTAAATAAACTGCTTTCAAGAAAGATGTCTATTACATATACTAGCATATGGCAGAGATATAATTTACATATAAAATCATATAAAATATTTGAAAATAATCTGAAAGCTAAAATTTGAAGCTTTCTCATGTGAACTTTGGAGATTTTTACATGTTGTATGTTATTATATTCACTATTACATGAAATAACTCATTTCTTAAGTCAAAGATAAATTTTTTTTCGCTGAATCAGTACATTTATTTTGATAGAAAGTAAAGTAGATTTTTCAATATGTTTGAATCTTTGAAGGGAGAATGGTATTTGAATTAAACACATTGTAACTTTTGAATACAATATAGACTGCAAATATTTTTTGACTCCATAGAAATTGCAAGACAATTTCTTCAGCCTCTGTAATGTACATATTTTATGAAGTAGTTTAATAAGCTAAAGGATTTTTTAAATAATTTGATATTTTTCATGTTAAGAGTGTTACACAATTTTGAGATATAGACACTTGTACTTTAAAAATTAATTCAGAGATTTTGTTAGATCTTTAAAATATGTGTGCATCTTTACTTCCCTTTTGTATTATAGATTAGCATAATACGATTACCTGCCACCTGTAAGTTTACAGATGTCTTTATTTCTTCAGGTTCCATTCTGTTATTTATTTATTTAGAGATCTATTTATAACAACATTGAATGAGCAAACAATTTAGGAATATTTAATGAGTAATTTATACTAGTATTACATAAATTAATATATAGTATATTATTTATTGTATTATTTAATACTTTTGATTAATAGAAGAGGACTGTTAAACTTTCATGTAGTAACATGGGGAATAGTTTTAAATGGCAAAATATATAACTAAATTAATAGTCTCTTATTATTTTTGAGCTATATATAATATTATTATTTTATGAACTTTTCGGTGTTGCTGGACAGAGTAACAATATAATAGTTTGCCTATTTGATAGGCAAACCAGGAACTTTGGTATCCATATTAGGTTGCATTTCATTAGCAATATATACAATTATAGTTGAAACTTGTCTTTGTTTTTGTTATTTATGAGTTTTAGTAGTTTAGTTTGTACAAAGGAAAATTGAAAAAAAGAATGTTAAGGTAGTATTACAGGATGCATTACAGTCTTATATATAATTAAATTAATATGGTGAATAAATGTGTCATATTATTTTTAAAATAAATCTTTTTAGATACAGAGTATGGATAGTTTTAATCTGTTATCTATTAATGTAAATGGATTAAATAATGGCAAAAAATAAATCATTAACAAGATATCTAAAATTAAATAGAGGAGATGTTATATTCTTGTAAGAGATTAATTTGATAGATAGATACAATATTTAAATAACTTAGGTTATGAAATGTTATCATCTGCTTCTTTTAACAAAAAGAGGAGAGGAGCTGATATACTTTGGAGAAAATCTACTGTAATGCCTAAGGTCATGGAATCTATTAGTGATCCCAAAGAAATGTATACATTTGTAATAATTAAATATAATGACAAACTCTACACACTAGCTATTTTACTGGATCACAGGAATAGATGCAAGAGTGGCTAAAGATCATTTAAACTTCCTACAAAAACATTGGAAGGGTAGTTTAACTTTAGCAGGGGGGTTTAACTGCATATCTAGTGTAGAAGATACAAGTGAACAGAAACAAATCTAAAATACTGGCATCAGTTAAAGCACTAAACAAAAGTATTATTAATAACTATTTAGTTGATTTACTAGTAAAGCAGAAAATAAGTAATTGTTCTTTACTCACTATTCTTATGCACATGGGATGCAAACTAGAATTGATATGATTTATGCCTCTATAGAGCTACTATAATAAAGTGAATTATTGTAAAACTATTCCTTGTCCTTTATCTGATCATAATGCATGAAGTATTAACATAGTAGTGGATATAAAGGACATTTCAAATTATTTATAGAATCCCAGTATATATGATGAAATTAAAAGAGGTTAAGAGTTACATCAAGGAACAAATTGAGAATTTTTTTTATCTTTAAATGATAATGGTCAGGTTAGTAAAGTCATACTATGGGACTCCTTAAA
Source organism: Protopterus annectens (assembly GCF_019279795.1). Taxonomy (NCBI): domain Eukaryota; kingdom Metazoa; phylum Chordata; order Ceratodontiformes; family Protopteridae; genus Protopterus; species Protopterus annectens. Next base: position 1,339,765,819 of record NC_056725.1, read on the forward strand.
AATGCATATTAAAGATAGAATGGGAAAATGGGCTAGTAATAAAATGAAAGAGTGGGATAAAGAGTTTTTATAAATACAAGATGAAATGCACAAAGTAAGGTTTAAACAACAAGGAAAGAAATTAGATAATACTGAAGTCATTAAAACATTAATGACAAAATATCACAGTTTTAATGCATAAAGTGTATATATTTTTAGAAAATATAAAATTGCACAGTTATGCAATGACTTTAACAATTCTACATAGATTAGCTAATGCAAGTAAGATGTTAAGCAAAAGGGCACAAATCAATAATATCCAAAATCTTCACACTAATGAACTTACTCAGACATAGAGGAAATGCTTAATATTTTTAAAAAAATTCATGAGGATCTTAATAAAGATAAAAAATAATAATCATGATGATTACAAAATTGACAATTATTTAAAGAAAAATGTTACTAATACATTTAATGACCAACAAATATCTCTGTTGAATATGCCTATTACTCTTATAGAAGTTAAAGCTTAAAAAATGGAAAATGGTAAAGTTCCAGGGTTAGATGGTTTAAGTATGGAGTTATATAGTCTGCTTCAGTAAAATATTTAGAATTACCGAGTGGCATATACCCGCGGTAGTGGTGCTGTGGTAGCGTTGTCGCCTCACAGCAAGACGTTGTCGCGTTCGATTCTCAGCTAGACCATCATCTTTGTGGAGGCATGCGTGAATGGGCGTGCCTTCGTTGAAGGTTGTGCATCAGGGCTGGTAACTCAGCACGTAAAAATCCACTACCAAACATTAGCAGACCAGAGTTCCGCTGTGGTGACCCCTAACCAGAATAAACCGAAAGACACAACAACAACAACAACAACAACATTTTCAGGATAATTCAGTGTGACAAAGTATTTCCTCCCTCGTGGAAATTTTTTGTAATCTCACCAATGCTTAAACAAAGAGAAGATAATAAGTTAGTTTCCTCATATAGACCTATTTAATTATTAAATATAGACTATAAAATATTTACTTCCATTTTCACTACAAGATTAAGAGGTACAGTAGGATCATAGATTAGTACTAGGCTAACTACCCTTGTGAGCCATTTTAAACCTAGCTAATTATCTCTTGTGAGACTCAAACCCTGCACCTTGGGTTTGTAAGGCAAACACCTTAACCATTACACCACCCTCCCAACTGTACATAAGTTAATTAATAAAGATCAAACAAGTTTTGTAGTCAATAGAGTAATGTATGATAATATAAAAGGGTAGTAACTTTCTTAAATTTAGCAAAAGGAATGAACAGAAAATGTGCCCTAATTAGCTTAGATATTGACAGAGCTTTTGATTCTGTAGATTGAAACTATTTATTTATTTATTTATTTGACATTTGTTTACCAGGATAGACTGTCCAGGTCACCAAACCCATTTTCAGCAGAGGCCCAGGGAGAAAAGCTCCACATTAATACACTGTTCACATATTATACAAAACTTACATAAACTGTGCAATAGGTTACTTCTAAGAGGAACATGCAGATTGTTCCTAGACATACACATGTAGTTGTTAATATAATACTATAGTAGATACATTTAGAGATTATACTCATAAACAAATTTCATACATCTTTTTGGGTCTATATTACACCATCAAATTCTTAAAAAAGCAAATGATGATTAATCTACCCCATGTAAGTGAAAGCTTACAATGTCGAAACCTCAGAACAGTGATCTTTTTTTTCCAAGGGAAAAAAAATCGCTGTTCCAAAAAAATAAAAAATAAAAAAAATACTTTAAAACATTATATAAAGTGGGGGGCTTTGCCCCCACATCCCCTACTTAAATATACCAACTCCAAGATTGTACTACAGTGCCAAAAATGGCAAAGTAATGGAAGTGGCCAAGCAAATTCTTTCCCAGGGAAAGAATTTGCTTAAAAGCCGCTTCGCTATTTTGCTTTTTTGTTCTTTTATGTTCAATCAAGACACATTCTACAAAATGCATCTGAGATCACAAAATAGGAACCCTCTTCTTTAGGGTAATAGTATTAACAAGGACTGTGTTTGGTTGTCATGACATAGTTAGGTGTGGGTCAGTCCTAGTGTTAGACGTTTGGTGAGTGAGTAATGTTCTAGAGACAGAGAGGTACCCGGTTTCATTGACTTTCTAGTAATTTTTGGTAGGTTAGTTTAGAAGGAGGAGGTTAGTGTAGTGAAAGGAGATATAGGGGGAAGAAGTGGGTTAACCTGGAGTTAGGCATGTATATAACCATGGTTTGCTTAGATGTTCTTTTAGGGAAGCTTTAAAAACTGGTAGGTTGGGAGTTTGTCTTAGGCTAGGTGGTAGGGCATTCCATAATCTGGAGGTTGAATATGAGTATAGTGATTTTCCTGATTTCCTAGAAGGTTTGTATGTTTCTAGAAGGTTCTTGTCATTGAAGTTGAGTGGTCTGTTTGGTTTATGCTGTTGGATTAGGTTGACTAGGGTGGGACAATCAGAGGGCCTATAGTATAGTTTGTGAGTTGTAGTTAGGTGTGTATAGGCTAAATGATTTGATAATTCCAGTCACTTTAGCTCCTTTAGTGGTATACAGTGATATGTACGGTTCTTGGAGTTTGTTGCAAACTTTGCTATTTTGTTGTAGCATTGCTCCATTTTAGTCCTAGTGGAGTTTTGGAGATTGGTTGGTATACAGGAACCATAGAATAAGGGGGAGAGTAGGAAGGTTTAGCCAGGGTGGTCTTGGTTAGTGTGGTAAGGTATTTTCTGTTTCTGTTGAGGAGTCCTAGCTTTTTAGTGTTTTATTTATGTTTTGTTGGATATTGAGGTCAAAGTTGAGTTTTCTATCAATAATAACACCTAGCAGTTTAGTTTCTTGTACTGTATCTAAGGTGGGTTTGTCAACTGTGAGAATATAGAATTGGTCAGGGTTGAGTGTGGAAGTTTTGGGGTAAAATTTTTTTGGGGGTTTAGAAAGTGTTGAGCTTCAGTGAGCCATGCTTCAATTGCTGAGAATGATTGCTGGGTTTTAGTTAGTAGTTCAGGAAGGGTACTGTATTAATGTTCCTGGGGAAGAGGTGGTGTGTATATATTGTTGGTTATAAGTTAAATAGTAAGGGTCCTAAGATGAAGCCTTGGATGACACCTGCAGGGTTTGATAGCAAGGGGGAAAGTTGGTTTGACCATTTCACTGCTTGCTTCCGATCATGTAGGTAGCTTTGGAACCACTGAATTGTGGCAGTTGAACATCCTAGGTTTGATAGTATGTCTGGTAGTAGTGTGTATTAGACTATGTCAAAGGCTTTTGAGAGGTCCTGGAGTACTGAAGATACTAGGTATGCTTTGTCTCTTGCCTCATTAACAGTGCTTGCAAAGGATAATAGTGCAGTGAATGTGCTATTATATGGCCTGAAGCCATGCCGAGTTTGTGTAAGCTGGGTTTTTTCTTTTGAGTAGATGTTTCATACATTGTTGGTGAATGCATCTTTCCATGATTTTTGGTTAATGGTGATAGTATTGATATTGGGTAGAAATTGGATATTTCTGTGGAGTGTCCCCATTTATGTATTGGTGTGATGTGTGACATTTTCCATACTGAGAGGACTATGCCTTCTAAGAGTGACCTGTTTATTAGGATGCTGACTGGATATGCATCTGAGTAAGCAGCAAGCTTCATGTATTGGGGTGGAAGGTTGTCTGCTGATGTGGAGCAGGGTTTTAGTTTGAGCAATATTTTTATTATTTTAGTGGTGGGTATGGGCTGAAATGAAAAAGATGTATTGGACTTATTTGGCTGGTTGCTATGGGCTTGGTCTGTTGTGGTAGGTGTTGTGTTCTTGTTTGTGTGTAGGTTTTTAGTGAGGTGTCCTGGGTTGGTTTTGGTGGTGAGTAGATCTGCTATAGATTTGATAAAATGTATGTTAAATTCCTCTGCTGTTTGTAAGGGGGGCGGGGCATTTAGTTCAGGGGAGAGACCCTTATTTTTTCCTGGGCTGAGGAGGGAAGTTATTGAGTGCCAGAATGTTTTGGAGTTATTTTTGTGTTGTAGCTGGAGGTTTGAGTAATAGGATTCCTTGCATTTGTCTACTAGTTTGATTAATTTATTTTGTAGTGTTTTAAATGTCTGGGGTTTTGTTGGATTTTATTTTGTTTCCATGTTTTCTGTGCTAGGTCCCTTTGTTTCATAAGGTCAATGCAGTTAGTGGGTAACCATGGAGGTTTTAGTATTATTTGCTCTTTTTTGATTGTACAGACTGTCTATTATTTTCATGAAAGTAGTATTGAAGTATTGTACCCCATCCTTGAGGGGAAGAACTTTTAAGGGTGTCCAGTTAATATTCAATAGTAAGTTGTTAAGTGTTTGTTGGTTTAGTTTTTTTTAGTATTTCTAACTATTTTTATGGTATGTTTTTTGGGAGGTTGGTGGTGGCTCTGATAGTGAAAGCTGGAAGATGGTTACTTAGTGAGACTGGGAGTGTTCCTGAGAAGGAGAAATTGGTTGGGTAGGATACAACAATCCAGTCTAGGGTTGACTGGCTGGTTAGGTCTCTGTTAAAACTTGTGGGGTCAATGCTTAGTTCTTTACAGCAGTATACATTTATACTTGTGGTGGCAAGAGTTTGCAGTGATGGACTGCCAGTTTATATTTGTGTCACCTAGGATGATTGCTTTTAACTTGATGTTTTCAGTGGTCCAGGACAGTATTTCTTCCAGGACTGGTATATTATGTGCTGGTGAGATGTAGACTGTGAAAATGCATATATTTTTTAGAGTTATTAAGGTTTAGGATGGTTATAAGTATTTTGGTAGTATGGAATTTGGGTCTACTATGTGGATATGGAGTTATGTTGAGTATGGAGGGACAGAGGAGAGCTATCCCTCCACCATGCTTTTTTTGGTCTATCAAGCCTGTGTATTGCGAAATCGGGGGGTAGAATTTCTGTATCAGTTATGCTGGGGTTTAGCCAGGTTTCATTAAGGCTACTATATCTGGTTTGTTTTGTTCTATCCATGCATGCAGGGTGGTTATTTTATTGCATATGCTTCCTAGGTTGATAGTAAAATGTTTTAGGCTCTTGGTGTTTGCCTGTGTGTTAGGTCCAGGGTTTGGGTGTAAGTCACCACTCTGTAGTAATTTTAGTATCAGGTAAGTATATTGTGGGTTGTATTTTGTTTTTGGCTGAGTTTAGGGTAATAAAGTGGGGTTTGATGGTAGTATTGGTTTAGATTTTGGTGTAAGAGTTGGAGAGAATAGTAGAATAGTTGGGGAGTTATATTGGAGCAGTGGCTTTGAATTGAGGGTAAGTTGGTGGAGGATGTTGTTGTAGTGTATTTGGCTAAGAATGTTTTATTTGTGTTTTGGCTAAGCTTAAGCTTAAGATTAGCAGTGCTGTATATAAAGTGGAGAGTAGGAGTACTATTTTTATGGAAGTTTGGGACGCTGTTGTGCAGGCAAGGGAGAGTAGTTTTGGGGCAATTTTGATTGGCTTGTGTTTAATTTAGAGGGAGTGGATAACTTTAACTAACTGAGCTGTTAGGTTGGTGAGAAGTTATTTGATTTGTTGGGAGTTGATTGTAAGTGGGATTTCCTTAGGTATAGATTTAATGATATAGGGATGGGTGGGAATAGGGGTAGATTAGGGGAGTGAAGTGAGCCCAGGCAAAGCAAGGCCAAACAAAAAGGGCTGGTCTTGGTCTCTTAACTTGCTGCCAAAAATAATCAGTGAAGTAAGTTGCGAGAATGTAAAAATATTGCAGAAAGCTGGTGAAAACAATTAAACATCTAGTTACACTATTTAGAGTGTACCTAATGAAAAAAGCAGTAAGCACGGAGAAGAGAGTAGGCTAGAAGGGCAAAATCAGGAACCAAAGAGAAATGTGAGAGAAAGTAGCAAGTAAGTTCTGAAATAGATAGTTGTAGTAGTGACTGAGATAGTGCAAGAGTTTTGGGAACTTCTAGAGATCACTACAGGAGTTCCTAGGGAGGGAAGATGGTTTGATACTGGATTGGGGATAGAGAAAATAAAAAAAAGAAACAATCGGGACAGATAAAGGGGCTAGTGCTGGGCTTGGTGATGTAGGAAGGCCATGAGATTGCATCAAGAGTGACAAAATTAATTAAACCAGTTCAGGCTGTACATGCATTAAATTTCAGAGAATGTCCTGGGAGAGGTTATACGGTCCAATGAAGGTGGGTGAAGCTTTCCTCTGGGTTAGGGCTTTCTTTGATACACTGGTGAATCGATGGAAGATGGAGAGGTCAGAATGGGATAAGTTACCTGATAAAAGGAGAGAAAAATGGTTAGAAAGGATAAAATATTTTAGGATGTTTAAGTATTACTAACCCACTGAGTCAGCAAAGATTGTGTGGGTAGGAAAGTGTAGCTTGCAAGTGGAGATGAAAAAGAGGGGGCAGGAGCCAAGAATGGAGAATAAAAGTAGACAGCAGTTAGGAAGAAAAGGGGATATGAACAGGATGGAATAGGTAGTGAGGGGTGAAGTAAGTTGTGGTGGAAGGTGACACAGATAGATAAAAGAGGAGTATAGAGTAGTGGGATGAGAATATAGTTTGAATTCAAGAAGGAGTTAATCAGAGGAGAAACTGGTTCAGAATGGTGGTTTGAACATGAATAATAGTAAATTCACTAAATACAAGCATTAATTAGCAACATAGACAACCACTGCAGAGGAAAAACTATTGCAGAAAATATGGAACTTAGTATGAATAAGTATTTTTAACAGAAAAAAAATACAAGCAAATATTGAAAAAGTTAGGATTAAAAACTGCTGTAGAAACTTAAACTAAGCATGAATAAGTCATTTTAACAGATAAAACCACAAGCAAATATTGAAAAGTTTAGATAACAGTGTATCCTATTGTTAGGAAGTAAGACTAAGTGTGTGCCTTTGACTACATTAATTTACAAGCACTGATATTCATTTATCAATAACTGCCTACTGATGAAAGAAAAACAGAAAAGACATTGCAATCTATTTTTCAAAGAATGGGAAAAAGCATATGTCGTGCAACTGCATTCCTTTCAAGCACAGGTAATCTTTTATCAATAACCAAAAACAGGAAGAGAAATTGCCAGCTCATATACACAGTATGATGCCAAAAAGCTGATATTTCCAGTAAAACAAATGTTATTTTCTTCTGGTTTCTTACTATATGTTGTTTACTTACAGGAAGAAAAACATCTACTCCAAAACATCATGTTTTTCTTTCAATTTTAATTGCAGGTGATTGGTATCTGCAGCTCCACCTGTTGGACAGCTAGCAGAACAGCTACATTCCTTTTTTCAAGTACAGGTGATACTTTTTCTCTTAACCAAAATATGAAGAAGTTTGTGGGCTAAAAAAAACATAATAAGGGTGGATTCAAAGATGGCTGCCATTCTGTAAACACTGCTAATCCACAGCTCTTAAATACTCTTGGAATAAAATCAACCCAGAGTAAATACCAAGACCTGTCTCAGCAAAATTGACGGAAATATCAACTCTAATCTACATCCAGAAAACCAGAAAGGGGAAAACAAACCTCAAGAATCAACAATTCTAACAGGATTACATCAGATCACCTGGAGCTGAGTGAAGAAACAGGGAAAAGAAGCCATGTGCTCAGAGTACTTTACACACACACCCCTACCTATAAATCAAGACACCGTTTTTCCACAGAATGTCAAAAGAAGATAAAAATATGGACACTACAACAACAAAAAACAAAATCTCAGAACTATTATCTCCGGAGAAAGATCTGAACTCTAAAAGACAGAAAATAACAAAACTACAGGACACTGGAAAATCAGGGAACAAAAATAAAACAGATCAACAAGCAAACTTGGAGGATGTAAAAGCTACTTTACTGCCTATCCAGGAGGCAATAAAAGAAATGTCTCTACAACTACAATCATTTGGAACTTCCTTCAATCAAATCTTGGAAAGAATGGACAAATATGAAGCCAAAACAGTGGAGAATGAGGAAAAAATAGCCCTGCTATCAAAAAAAACTGACTCACATGAAGTAGATATCCAAGCCATGCAAGCTAAAATTATTGATCTGGAGGCAAGATCCAGAAGGAACAATATAATCATCAGAGGCATACCGGAAAGTATTCAGTACAATGATCTGATTCCTTCCATCATACATATATTTGCAACACTACTCAAAGACCAAAAAACAGCACAACAAATCATAATTGAGAGAGCCCACAGAGCCCTGAGAGAATCCCAAACTTCAAAAATTCCAAGACCAGTCTATGTCAAACTACTTAACTTTCAAGATGTTAACAAAGTTCTGCTATCTGCAAAGAAAAATGGGGGTCCCTTAATATGGAACAATAATAAAATCTCTCTAGCCCAGGATCTGCCTCTCCAAATTAGGCAAGTCAGACAGCTTATGTCTCCCTACTTTAAATTTCTAATTGACAAAAACATAAAATTTCAAATGAAATATCCAAATACTTTGATATTTTCTGTGGGGGGGGGGGGGGGTAAATATTCAGTTACTAGCATCTCAGAAGCAAAATCTATCTTTATGTCCGTTTTTAAGAAAATTCCTGCATTGGATAACTAACTGCATCTTCCGATGTGACTACTGAGCCTCCGAGATTGGACAGAACTTAAAAGAATAGCCGTGGACTTACTTTTCCCATAGTTTGCTCCAAGTTTATTCCAGGCCGCTTTTTTGGATTGGCGCGAGTCTGCTGCTCGTTTTCCAAGCCTCGTGGACACCTACAGGAAGTGTACAACACCCGTAATACGCTCATTTTCCCAGAGGAGGAACTGAAAGTCTTTTTAAGGCTTCAGAAGCCGCTTTATGAGGTAACACTGCCGGAAGTCCGTCGGCATACTCGGTCCCCCTTCGAGAAGCTAAGCAATCGGCTTAGCTATCCAGAAGCTGAAAAAAAGTTTGACTGCACTGTAAAGGGGAAAAAAAAAAAAAGTAATTTTCTGAGACAAAAAATGGAAATGCTACAGTTCACTGTTATTTTGAGCATGTCTGATTTAGTTGATATTCTAATAATTGCCATACACTGCTTGCAGATTGTTCTTAGGAAAAGTGGCTCCATTTTCTATAAAAATGATTTGTTGTGAATGATAAATTCTCCCACTTGTTTAAATGGGTCAGTAAGTTAAGCAGTATTACTACTGCTATCGAGTACAGTATTCCAAACAAATGCCACCTGCATACACTTTCTGAACAGGGATGATGTTTAGATATTTAAAACCTTTTACATCTAATCTTGGCTTAACTTAAGTAATAACAAAATTAGTGCTGTCCATACATACTGCTCCTGTGATAAAGGTTTATTTTGTGAAGTTGCTGTGTGCTGAACTGCTGCTTTTTACTTTTTGATGCTCATTATAAAACCTAACTCCCATTTCATCCCATTCTTAAGGGTGAAAGTACTATGGTTTAAGAACATAGTCTTTTTACATATAGATATCAAAAGTTGTTTTTAAGGTTACCATTAATAAACTTTTGTTTCCAGCTACATTGAATATCAATAAAGATAACAACGTATACTACACTGCTAATAGAAATGAAAACTCAAAATGGTAATCTGACACACTACACATCCTTAAAGGAACACGCCCCTGCGCTTTTAAACACAGGGCTTATTTTTAGCCACAATGATTTTATTGTGGCTGAATAAGCCCTATTTAAACCTCTAACTATACTTAATAGAGGAACTTATGACTGACTTGGTACCGTAAACAAAACCAAACATGTTACAATCTGCATAATATGTAATTCCGGGTGATACCATTAACATGCACATTAAAGCTGAAATATCTTTTCTATATAAAAACACCTTTAGGATATTAATATATCAGGACCTGAAATTTTCTGATTTAACAGTACACGAAAATCAGTAAATGAAGCAAATTAAGACAAGTTAGGATATAAGAAAAATTTATACTGTACCAAATACAGAAACATACGAATAATACCTGAGAACTCAGCTTTAAAACATTTTTACTTGGAAAGTGCATTGATGATCTAGGTAATTGTAACCCCAAGGAAATATAAATGAAGTCTGCACATTCTGCTATTCAATAATAATATAAAAGAATAATCCTGGCTGAGGTGCCCAATATATGATACGCCACCGAGCAATTTATATCTAGACACAATATACTTAATCACAGCTTACGAGAATGTATACAGTACTTGGGACATTTGTTGATGAAACTAAAATAATATGACCTTGCTTATCGTGGATGTTAATGGAATACTTAGATTATTGTATGGAGCCTACTGCAAAGCTTAGAATGGAACCAGGTGATTCTCAAATAATATTCACTGTACAATGCAGTAAGGGTAATAGAGTACGTGCTGTCTTTTTGTTTATATGTTATGTACAACAATGTTATAACAATAATAAGGGTTGCACATAATTGAATTGTTATTGAAGGATTCCCCAACTAAGTGTTTCTATATTCATATATGTACATATGTGTGGATTGTTATATAGATATATGTTTTTCTCCAGGACTCGTCAGAATAAGAATGGGTATAGTAAGCCATATGTCATACAGTGAACCTATTGCAAATAAACAGTAGGGGCAAGATCTCCTTTAAGCATAAGGCCATCCAAGACCGAAACAGCACAGGACAGGGGTGATAAAAATGGTGGGAGTAATGATCCTGGGTAAATTGCTTAAATGAACAACACCTGTCTCTTGACATGAGCAAAACTGGTTATAATAGTTTTATTTTAACTTTAATACTTTATTATAAATCTCATAAGAAGAAATGTGGATTGCAGAAGTAGTGTTTGTGAGGGAATGAGTGGGTTAGGCTTTGTACAAATGGGGTTAGGTCACACAGGACCATTAAAACTCTTCCAACCCGGGCATACTAATGCACAAAGTATACATATATATATATATATACCAATAACTCAAATAAATACAAAAAACAAATCTGGTAAGGTCCTGTTTAATTCCTGGTCCAGGAGATTGGTGGGTAAGCACAGGGAAGGGACGGGAATAAAAGAATGCTTTCATAACATGTTTTTGAGAAGAATTAAAAACTTTCCAACATACTTACACAAATATTCAAAGCATCTTTCACAAAACAAAAAGCTTTGTAAATGTGGGAAATAGACTCATGGAACATTAAAGGGCTCCAGAACATTAAGAAAAGGAAACTATTTTTACATCTAGCGCTTCAGTCTAAGGCAATCTTCTTACTAATTCAGGAAACACACTTAACTAATGAACAATGGTCGGATATCAAAGAAAAAAAGTGGATAAGAGAAATTATAGCATCCGAAGGCAAAACAAACAGGGCAGGAGTAGCTATAATCATTAAGAATCATTACAAAGATAGAATCTTAGATTCCAAAATAGATAAAGAAGGAAGATAGTGTTATATAATTCTTTCAACCCCCCCCCTTTATGATAAACCCATTTTACTTCTCAATGTATATGCACCCTGTAATAACCAGCACTCCTTTTTTGCATCACTGTACCCTATCTTAAACCAATACAATAACCACTACTTGATCATAGGAGGAGACTGGAACTCATATCAGAACCCAAAAAAGGATAAATCAAGTCCACAGAAATCATGCAACAAGCAAGCATTAAACAAACTCAAATATGACTTTAACTTATTTGATCCCTTTAAATATGGTAATAACATAAATAATTCAAATAATTTCACATTCTACTCCAGCTCTCATAAAATGTGGTCGAGAATTGACTCTTTTTTCTTATCTCAGAAGCACTAATTAACCTTGACCCCGCAGTATCCGTACATGCCCGCTACCTATCGGACCACTCTAAAATTACCCTGTATATTAACAAGACCACCAAGGACAAATTACTTCACCGGGGATATAACTGGTCCTTAAACCCCAATCTCTTAAACAAAAAGGAAATAATTCAGGAAGTACAGGGTATTCTTGAAAGGTCTTTAGACAATCTAATAAAACAAAACCATCCTCCTGATATTGAATGGGCGGCAACTAAGGCCCAGATAAGAGGTATCTTCCTACAGAAAGCGTCTTACTATAAGAGAGCACAACTCAAAGAACAACAACAATTAGAGGCTAAAATTAAATCTTTGGAAAAGGATCTGATGAAAAACTACAATGCACAAACTGAAACAGAAATATTGAAATACCAGAAAGACTTGTTCTTAGTCCACAACAATAATTTATCATTTCATGAAACTAAAATGCTTGCAAAATATGCTAACCATGTACAAACACCATCACGAGCACTGGCAAGGATTATCCATCAGTCTAAATCACCTTCCCAAATTGTGGAACTATCCTATAAGAATAAGACCTACACAAAAACTGAAGACATTATTAAACTTTTTGAAATCTTATACTCCCAAATCTATGGAGAACAAAATGATCTGCCTACAAATCATAATAGCACAGTCTTCCTACAAAAAATAAATTTTCCAAAAATTGATACGAAACAACGAAAAGAATTAATAGAGCCAATAACCATGGATGAAATAGTGACAACAATCAAAAAATTGAAAACACATAAATCTCCCGGCCTAGATGGCCTTACTGCGGAGTTTTACAAAACATTCTATCTCATCGCTGCACAATCATTATATCATGTATTAAATTATATAATAAATAATAAAATTAATGATATGCACTTCAATGCATCCAAAACAATCTTTATACCCAAAGAAAAGGCAGATCTTCAAAACCCAGACAATTACAGACCCATATCATTACTCAATATTGACACTAAAATTCTAACATCTATCCTGGCTGATAGACTGAAAAAAATAACGGATATAATTATTTCAAGGGAACAATCTGTTTTTTTAACATCTAGACAAACCAGTGACAATACACTAACACTACACACACTAATTTCATATGCTAACCAGACTAACCAAAATATATATGCTCTAATTATAGATGCTCATAAGGCCTTTGATAGAGTTACCACAAAATTTTTATTTCAAATCCTACCTTATTTTAACATACCTCAAAAATTTATTTTAACCCTTAAAACACTATACAACAATCCCTATACAACATTATATATAAATAAAAGGTGGTCTAATAGAATACAAATTAGAAATGGCACACGTCAAGGGTGTCCTTTATCTCCATTATTGTTTAACCTATATCTAGAACCCCTATTCTTAAACATCAAACAAAATCTGTATCACAATGCCCCAGTAATATACAATACAAAAATTGCTCTGTCAGCTTTTGCCGATGACCTCAACATTTACTGTACAGCTCCGACCACAGACACCAAAAAAATACTAGCCGCTATCGAAGACTTCTCATTAATTTCAAACTATAAAATTAATCTAATAAAAACTAACATCTTCCCTTTAAAAACTCCGAAACCTTTCTCACTGCTCCCATTGATAGGCCAGATAAAATCTGAAGAAAAAATTAAATATCTAGGGATTACATTCTGTACAGATAATAAAGATTTCTATCTCAATAATATCAAACAAAAGTGGGATCACATTCTACTGAAATTACCATCATTAGCTAAAGTAGCAATTATAAAAATGAATATATTGTCCATATTTTTATATATCTTCATGTCTTCCCAGTTATCAATACCTAAGAAATTTTTCAAACAAATTCACACTGAATTCGCTAAATTTATATGGGAACCAAAAAAAAGTAGAATCTCATATGACAAACTGATGACTCCAAAAAACAAAGGTGGATTAGACCTACCAAATTTCGAAAACTACTATTCAATCATAAATGCCAATAGAATTCTGAGAATTGCAAACTACAATAAGTTAGAAACCAGCTGGGCCCCAAATTGGGTGAAAATAAGTTTTAAACATATTGAAAGCCTGAATATAAATCCTAAATCAATACCCTTCTTAAGTAATAAAAACATCAAAGCATATAGCCTATTGGAATGCCTTAAAAACTCTATAATAGTAACACAAAATCTCTTTAAGTCACTGAATTTCCTACAACCCATGATGATACTACAACCTATTCATAAAAATCCTAATCTAAAAATTAATAATCAGTTAATAGACCTGGAAAAATTCCCACTTATAATTAATATAACACTGCAAAATCACTATCCATATTTGAACTGTTCCAATAATGAAATAAGAGACCAAATGGGGCTTCCCAAACCTTATTTGTCGATCTTAAGACAAATTAAAGAATTGTGTATAGGCTACCTACAGGATACAAACATCAATAAAGATGACCTAATGAAATGTAACTCATTATACCAAACCATTATACAACACAGTAAATTTATAACATGTTTATATAGAATGATCAAGGACCTGCAATACCAAGAACACATACTTTTGTCAAACTTTTGGAAAGAAAAAATACCATTGGTAGAAAATCATAAAATATTACAAGCATTTAACCTAACAATAAAATCCATACCTCTTCAAAAGTTAGGATTTACCCAACTCATGATATATAACAATGCTTATTATACATGCCTTAGACTACACAAGTTTAACTCTAGAAACTCCAAATTCTGCCCATACTGTAAAGATGAGATTGCTGACCTTTTATATATGTTCTGGAGCTGTAAATGTGTATACAAACTTTGGAACTCCCTGAAAGTACAGCTACAAAAGATGGGATACCAATCATCAACACTCACGTGGGAATTCACGATACTGCATATTTCCCCAATTAACCTATCCAAAACTCAAACAGTTATCCTAATCAATATCTTCCTATTAATGAAATTGTACATAGCTACAAACTGGTTGACCCCATCTAAAATCTCATGGAATAACTTCAGGAAGCTAGCGATAAGGCATATATTAGCCCACAAGTACATAATAGACAAAACAAAAACCCTAACATTTTGAAACGTTGGGAACAAATGTTTAACATAATACTTGCATAAATAATTAATTCTAGAAAACAATTACAACATATACAATAAAATCATAACATGATATAGCACTATTCTAACCTGATGGTTTAACCCTGGAGAAAACAAAGCTTATCTCTTTCTATACTAACATAATATAAAAGCATTCATGTAAATAGTGTAAATATGTTGTTAAAATATTGTGGTTATAACAGTCATATAGAACCTGTGGCTACTTTTGTTGAAATGATGTATATTGAAAATAAACAATAAAGAAGTATTATTGAAAAAAAAAAACAAAAACATAGTAAGAAGCAAAAAAAAAAAAACCACAAAAAACAAACAAAAAAAAAGATTCTTCTTTTTATTTTGTTTATACGGTGCAGGATTTAGGTATATGGGTAAAGTGCGGAAATATAAAATGCCTGCACCTTCTCTTTTAAATTAACAAATCTGTTATGCCACCTGGTGAATAGCTTAGCAGAAATATCCAACAGTGAGGAATTTAAGGAAATAAAGGAGCAAGGCTACAAGCTAGGGCTTGCTAGAATAGGAAATGAAGAGAAAAAAAGGATTGGAATAACTTAAAATGCCCTTGCTTGTGAGATGAGTTGCAGGTATGACTTTCTAAATGAAAATAAGTCTTTCATTTAGGGATATAAGGATACAGTGACATGCTGAGAAGCAGGGCTTAATGGGATGGTAAAGAAAAACAAAATAAAAACAGATTGCAAAAAACTTACAGTGACTGTGCTTGACAGAAATTTGTTGCACTAAAAATATTTAACAGCTTATGGAAAACGCTACTAGCAAATGCATAAATTGTTGGATAAAGCTAAGCATATAGGCAAACTGTTAACAGTTTATATAAACTCTACTAAAAAATGGACCAATAGTTATATAAAGCTAAGCATAACAACAGTAGTTCAAGACCCTTATTAGCATTTTGGTGGACAACTATAAAAGATACAAGACAGACTTACAGCAGGGAATATGTTAGTCAGATATCACAAACAGCTGTAACTAGTGGGCGGGGTGGCATTTGCACTTCACAAAAGCAAATAATAGAATAATACAAGACTGGCAAAGAGTATGTTGTTGGTGCATGCAAATGAATACAATGTGACTTACAGCATTTATAGGTTTGTAGCTTAATCACATAATTCTTTCAGGTATATGCAGTGTACAGAACGGTGTTAGTACATCACCAAATGGACAGGGCTTAGAGGTCCAGAGCAGAGTAGGGAGCAAAGAAAAGGCACCAAGCTCAGAGTAGCTATTAAAATGATGCAAGGTATCATGGGAGGGGATAAGGAAGTAAAGTTTATTGCAGGAGAACTGCAAAAAGAGGCAGAAGTCGAACAGAGAAAGATAACAAGGGGATGAGAGCAAAAGCAGGACTGTGAAGCTGGCCCTGGTTTCTTAACTTGTTGCCAAAAACAATCAGAGAGGTAAGTTGAGAGAATGTAAAAATATTTGAGAAAGCTGGAGAAAATGGTTAAATATCTAATTACAGTATTTAGAGTGTGCTTAATGAAAAAAAGCAGTAAGCAGGTAGAAGAGAGTAGGCTGGGAGAGGAGAATTGGGAACCAACGAGAAATGTGAGAGAAAGTAGCAAGTAAGTTCTGAAATAGGTAGTTGTAGTAGTTACTGAGATGTTGCAAGAGTTTGTGGAACTTCAAGAGATCTCTACAGTAGTTCTTAGTGAGGGAAGATGGTTTGATACTGGACTGGGATTAGAAAAAATGAAAAAGAAACAATTAGGAAGAATAAAGGGATTAGAGCTGGCTTAGTGATGTATAAGGGCCGTGTGATTGCATCAAGAGTGACAAAATTAATTAAATCAGTTCAGGTTGTGCATACATTCATTTTCAGAGAATGTCTTGGGAAAGGTTATATAGTCCACTGAAGGCAGGTGAAGCTTTCCCCTGGGTTAGGGCTTTCTTTGATACACTGGAGACTTGACGGAAGAGGGAAAGGTCCGAATGGAGTAAGTTACATTAATTTTCAGAGAATATCCTGGGAGAGGTTATACAGTAAACTGAAGGCGAGTGAAGCTTTCGCCTGAGTTAGGGTTTTCTTTGATACACTAGAGACTCAACAGAAGACAGAGAGGTCAGAATTTATAGGTTTGTAGCTTAATCATGTAATTCTTTCAGGTATATGCACTGCACAGAATGGTGTTAGTACATCACCAAGTGCACAGGGCTTAGCATTTGCATTTCCAGAACAGTTTATTAGAATATTAAAAAAATATGTATAGAGACTCCAAAGCATATGTTAAAATTGGATCTTACATTTCTCAAGGATTCACTTTAAACAAAGGCACAAAACAAGGATGTCCCTTGTCTCCTCTGCTATTTTCATTAGTTATTGAACCCTTAGATAATAGTATAAGAAGCAATGAAAAAAATGTTGGATTCTCAATCAACAGAGATTGTGAATGTAAAATGCAACTTTTTGCAGATGATATTTTACTAAGTATAGAACATTTAAATTATTAAATTGAAGAAATAGATGAGGAAATTGAAAAGTTTCAAGAAGTATCGCTATTGAAATTTAATAATGCAACTGAACGTTTAGTATTAAATCAGTCACTAGATAGTAAATTTAAAGTTAAATATAAACAGAACTGGGAAGATGTGGGTAAGATTATTAATAATAATTTTGAAAAAGTAGTTGAAGAAATGTTACTTCTTATTAAAAATGGAATGATTTAATGATTTTTTTTAAACTTTTGAGGATATGTTTGTACTTATTAAAATTATTATATTACCTAAGAGTTTTATATATATATATATATATATATATATATATATATATATATATATATATATATAATGAGTCTACTTCAGAAAACTGACAAACCAAAAGAAAAAATTCAAAATACTTAACATATTTTTAATGTAGGAGCAAGACCCCTGCACCTCTCATGTGGGGGGCCGTGCCCCCACCCCCTGCTAACTATATATACCAACTCCAAGATCGCACAACACTTGATATCGGGCAAATTGCACCATTCAGTATTTTGAATTTTCAGTCTTTTGGGATTCAGTGTCGGTTTTTCAGTCTTCTGAAGTAGACCCATATATACCTTGCATTCAATAGCTTTAATACCTGACTCTTCTGAAGTAGACCCATATATACCTTGCATTCAATAGCTTTAATACCTGACAAAAAAACTTGTAAAGAAAATGGAAAAATGTTAACTTCATTTTTATGGTCTCCTAAAAAGCCGATAATTACTTATAAGAATCGTATAAGTACGGCTGTATTAGCTTCCCAGATGTAGGATCTTATTCTGTTGCTGTACATTTTTAACTCTATTACACTCTTACACTAGTCAATGGAAAACCATCCAGGAATAGCTTGTACTACATTTTTATAAGCTTAATAATATGATAAATTAGAAATATGTAATAATCCTTTCATCTGAACCAAGTCAATACAGCAACAAAACCAAGTAACTCCAAAGTATCCACCAGCACAGGACCCGGAGACCACCACAAATAACAGCAACTCTTCAAAGCAAAAGTTTAATGAATAAAATATACAACCAAGCGCTTTTGCCCGGTACTCTACCAGGCTTTTTCAAGGATTAAAAAAATACGTTTATACATCATCCCTTTAAATATTAATGTTCCATATCAGCTGATCAACAAGTAATTCATCAATTAATTAATTAATTAAAATAACCTCATACATTCCATATAAAAGTTAATGCTTCTCTGTCTTTCATTCTTTTCACGTATAATAAAAAATATGTGTATATATGTGTGTATAGCAAACAGAATACATAAAAACAAACAACATCCCTAACATTAAAAACTATAACCCAAACATCCCCTAGTAAACTTTTAAGAGATGGGGGAGTTGGGAAACATTGCTTGAATACCGTGAACTTTATTGGCAGTTGAAACTCAATGCTACTAGGTTTCCAGGACTGAATGACAATATCAATATTACCCCAGTGTTAAAATTAAGAAGGGGTAGACTCTGATATTTAGGAGGGGGTGTCATGGTTTATTTGTTTAGATTTTAAAGAGAAAATCTCTTAAAAGTTTACTAGGGGATGTTTGGGTTATAGTTTTTAATGTTTTTAATGTTAGTGATGTTGTTTGTTTTTATGTATTCTGTTTGCTTTACACACATATATACACATATTTTTTATTATACGTGAAAAGAATGAAAGACAGAGAAGCATTAACTTTATATGAAATGTATGAGGTTATTTTAATTAATTAATTGATGAATTACTTGTTGATCAGCTGATATGGAACATTACTATTTAAAGGGATGATGTATAAACGTATTTTTTTGATCCTTGAAAAAGCCTGGTAGAGTACTGGGCGAAAGCGCTTGGTTGTATATTTTATTCATTAAACTTTTGCTTTGAAGAGTTGCTGTTATTTGTGGCGGTCTCCGGGTCCTGTGCTGGTGGATACTTTGGAATCCTTTCATCTGGTTAACCAAATGTACCTTAGAAGGAAATTCATTTCACTCTTTAGACTCTGCATATATGAAATCAATTCTTAAAACAATTAAGAAATATGTTTTTAAAACTCCATTCAAATTTAAATGGAGATTTTTGTGCTTTCCCATTGCACACACCAGTAGGTTTAGGAAAACTCAGAACAATGTTAAAATGAATTAACTAAAAAGGAATGGATTAGTATTTATGGACTTAGTGCTTTGAAAAAGGAAAAACTAAGTCCCAGAATACTTAATCAAAGAATATAGGTTGGATGAATCTGCTAACTAACTAATATTATCCATCAGTAAGAAATTAAATGAATTTGTGGATAATATGAGTGAAGAAGAACAGAACACTCTTCCCATAATAATATGAATATATCATTGCTATTGTCGAAGGTAGATTGTCATACAAAGGAAGCTTGTCCAAGTATATAAGTTAATTATAACTAATAATAATAATTTTGATGCAGAATGTTGGAACTTTTAAGATAGTAGTGGATTAAGTGACTCAATAGATGGCAAGAATAAACCTTTGTTACTTAAATTAGTTAGTCAAACTTCTCCAAGTTTATACTGGAAAGTGTTTATGTAGAAATATATACATAGAATGTTTGTTACTCC